>NW_027202930.1:0-129595 GCF_024711535.1 Dipodomys merriami | reverse complement strand
TTATTTTCCTTCCCCTTCCCAAATTAGAAAAATGTATGTACAAGATGCAGGGCACCAGAATCAAATGCAGTGAAAACAGGGGTTATACCATGGAAGAAGAATATACAAGAGAAATAAAAAAAATCCCATAGTACATTATAAGTACATTAAAAACAACAGCAAGAAAGATAAAACCTCTTGTGTCCCTATCTTGGGATTCATTTCACTTAGCATCATCTTATATGGTCATATGCACATAGATTTTAAATAGGGATACAGGTGGACCCATTGCAACGATAAGATGTACAAGTCGTTATGTTGAAAAATGAACTTTACAACTTTGGTGCGGGGAGGGGGGCCGGTAGCGGGGATGATTGGGTGGGGACAGGGAGGAGGATGGGAAGGGATTTGAAGGGGAAACTAAGGAGGAGGCTACAATGTTTGATAAGAAATGTACTCATTATCTTGCCCATATAATTTTAATCCCTCTTTACAGTATTTTCACAATAAAAAATAAAAAAAGAAATAAAAAATGAAAAAAAGAGGTTGGTATAATTTGTGGAGGGGAAGGGAAAAACAAATCGTTTAAATAGGGATATAGGTGGATCCATTGCAACAATGAGATGTAACAAGTCTTTATGTGGAAAAATGAACTTTAACTTTGGTGTGCAGGGAAGAAGATTGGGTGAGGGGTGGGGGGAGGATGGGAAGGAATGGGAAGGGGAAACAAAGGAAGAGGCTACAATGCTTGATAAGAAATGTACTCATTATCTTGCCCATGTAATTGTAACCCCTCTGTACAGTATTTTCACAAGAAAAAACGAAAAAAAGAAAAAAAGAAAGAAAAATTTCCAAGGCATCTCTGATGCCATCTCTCCCTTTCTGACACCTTACCCTTTAATTTTGTATTTTCTATTGCTCTTACTATTGCTTGCATTTCTCTCCTCTGCCTAGATTGTACTTTCTATCACTCATCTGAAATAATTAAGCAACTATCAATGCCATCCACTAGAATGGAAGGTGTAACTTGGACATGAAAGATGTCTATCTCTATGATTCTAAATAGAGATTGAGGATTATTTGGGGAACTTCAAAAAAAGTTGCAAGTAACAATTTTCAGGTAACCTACCTGAAATATGTTTTAGTATCCCTGCCTTTTTTAAGTTTACATTTCAATGACATAATCTAAATAATTAGAGGAGGAATGGGGCTGGTGTGCAACTTCTTCTTTGAGGGAGATTGTTGATGACAATTCAGCTAAAGCACCGAAAGCCCTTAGGGGAGGAAGGCAGGGGTGACAATGGGAGCAACACTATCAGACATTCCATTCTCCAAAGGATAATTTTGTGTCTGCATCATTTTTGAGAGAGTTAATAACTGCAAGGCTATTCAAGATTCATCTGGTCTAAGGGTGATAACTTGTTTTCTGCTAATACTGATGAGTTTTCTTTGGTCTATATCATGGTCTTCATAAAAATTATGCCAGCACATAAAAATTCTGAAGATCTATACTAATGCAAGCTGTGAGTCTTAAGAACCATTAGGAGATTTGACAATTCAAATTTCATTATGGCAAATGTTGGCTCAATCTGATCATTTATATTTGTTTGTTTGTTTATGCCAGTACTAGGGTTTGAACTGAGAGCCCGAGTTTGTTTTGCTTAAGGCTCATGCTCTACCATTTGAGCCACAGCTACAATTTTGGGTTTTGGTGGTTAATTGGAGATAAGAATCTCACAGAATTTCCTAGTTGGGCTAGATCTTAGCCTGTTTATTTTTTGAAATTAATTTAATTTATTGTTATAGAGTTGAGATACAGAGGGATTACAATTCTTTTTTTGGGGGGGGGTCCGGTTTTGGGGCCTGAACTCTGGGCCTCAGCTCTTCAGCTCAAGGCTAGTGTTCTACCACTTGAGCCACAGCAGCACTTCCGACTTTTTTCCTTTTGCTTATGTGGTCCTGAGGAATCTAACCCAGGGCCTCATGCAAGCAAGGCAAGCACTCTACCGCTGAGTCACCTTCCCAGCCCGGGGTTACAATTTCTTAAGTCACCTATTCAGTACATTTCCCTTTTATCTGTTTTTTAAAATTTAATTTTATTGTCAAGGTGATATACAGAGGGGTTACAGTTACATACATAAGATAGTGAGTACATTTCTTGTGGAACATTGTTACTCTCTCCCTCATTTTTCTCCCACTTTCCCTCCTCCACAAGGTCCCCTCCCCAGGTTGTAAAGTTTCTTTCCAACATACTGTCTTTTGAGTATCACTGTTGCATTGGCTCTCATTTTGAGTAGCTAGGATTACAGATGTGATCCACCAGCACCTAGCTTAAGCTGCCCCTTTAAATGGAGGTATTCAGTAGATATTGATGTCTAACCTTACAATTGCTCATTTACTTTTTTTTTATTACAAATGTGATCTCCTAATCTCACAAGTGTTAAAATTGATGTTCCAAATTCATGTAGATAGGCATGTCATATTTTCATTTGTAGAGCTCTTTCTACATCCCACATTGTTTCCCAACACTACTTGAATCTAATCATTTGTAATATGCAGAAGCAATGACCTGAATACTATTAGAGACACAAAATTCAGGTAACACCTTACCTTAGCACCTCCTTTTTAGTACAATGCAGTTTGCTCAGGAATTATTGTCATTGGGCCAATCAACAGCTCTAACCTACTTGATTACCTAACTTGCAGTTGTGTTCCTACTATAAAACTCATTGTCTATTGAAGCAAGCACACAATCTTCATTTGTATTTCTTACAAACTTGCTCAAACCACATGTGCTGAGGGTCAAGCCTTCTTCCCAGAGTTGTAACCACTTTTCTTTTAGTTTCTAATCAGCTAGGGGAAAATAAGAAACTAAAAGTGATTGTATAGTTTGTTGTCATATTAAAAATTCCTTTTCTCTGTATCTTTAAATATTATTGGTTGCAAACTCCTTATTATCATTACACAAGAAAATTCCAAGTGAACAGAGATTGCAAAAGTTCAAAAGCAGATGAATAAGCACATCAGTGAGGACACTCACAGTGAGACACACACACACAAGTCACTGCCATTGTTCCATCTCTATTCTCTCTAGCAGGCTGACTGTCAAAGGAAGCACTGGAATTATTGTTGGGTTGCCTTCAGCCTTGAAAAGTCACTTTGCCTATGAACACTACAAGTAAAGCAGTATTGTTTGTTAAAGAGTACAGGTACAAGTACAGGAATATACCATAGCTAAAGACTTGTGCAGAAAAAGCACATAACCAATAGCTAATCCTTAGAGGGATATAAAAGTGTGATTCCTTTAGTCTGGATAATCCTGACAAGTAAGTTTCCACATAGTTTTCCAGAGTTTGGCTGTAGTATAGCAGTGATCAATTATCTACGACAATAGTTGACTTGATAACTAACAAATCACTTGGCGGTGGCCCTCCTTCTTCTGAGTGCTTTCTTCCTTACCTACCCATGTTCTTTGCATCTGTAAGAAGTCTATTTGACTCAGAGATCTTTGGCTCAGAGTTTGATTTGAAGGATACTTCAACTAAGATAGAATCACTTAAGATTTCCAGAATGTCTCTTATAATAGAGAATAGATATGTAAATAGTTACAAGAGTAAAGTCACAGAGGAACTTCAGGGAAAACAATTCCATTTGCTAAAATTAGACATGGTGTCAAATTACAATGTGTCATTTGAAGTAAGTGGAGAATAGTCCTGATTAGATAACATAGTACCAGCAGCTAAACTATTTCTGCCTTTGATTCTCATGAAAGTTGTATAAGTGTTTTTAAACATTTTATAGGGTGCTTTCTTATGTTCTAATTTTTATAAATGAAGAAATGGGCATTTGGAGAAATAATTCAATCTGTATAAAGTTGTTCTGCCTGCAAATGGCAGGTTTAAGATTTAAACCTAGTAAATACCTCCTGATAGTCAGAGTTCTTTATGGCATTAAAAGAAAATAGCCTTTCAAGGCAGAGCGAGGTAAGCTTGAATTTTCTCATGTATTAGCTGAACAGAAATTAACAGCTAAGTCTATTATCTCAACTGAAATGGAGATAATTAGTCTGAAGGTCTTGGTATAAGGTTTTACTGAAATGTAACATGTAATATATTTTGTCCAATGCTTGTCATTAAGTATGAATTAAAAAATAAGCAACCCTTTTGTGACAATAACAACAATCATTGAGGGCATGTGAAAACTTCATGTCTTACATCTAAAAATCAGTCTTCTCAGCCTCTGATGGGGTAGTTTAGTTCTGGAGTATAATTTTAAATGATGGAAAATGAGGTTGCCATACAAACTTAGAAACGAGTATTTAGACATTTATGTCAGTTTCAAGTAGTTGACTATGTTCTGCAGAAACAAACCATCAAGGATTTTAAGCAGGGATGAAGAAGGCATGTTAGTCATGCATTTTGGGATTAAGTATACTGGGGGTGACATAAGATGGCAACCTAGAATCACTAAGAATGAAAGATTAGAGGCCTGCAGACTTTTCTGGAAGGCTTTGGGTTCTAATGTAGAATTTTACCCATTCTTATTGTTTTCTAACACTTGTAATTATACACAAAAATGATTAAATGTGAGTGAAATCAGAGGTGGGTGTGTGAGAGAGATAGAGAGATTAGAAGAGAAAGTGGGAGGTAAAGAGGGAGAAAGACAGAAAGAGAGAGAAAAGGGAAGGAAGGAGGGAGAAAGGAAGAAAGAGAAAGAAAAAGAGGGAAAGAGAGAGAGAAAGTGAGAGAGAGGGAGGGAGGGAGGGAGAAAGGGAGGCAGGCAGGAAGGAAGGAAGGAAGGAAGGAAAGAAGGAAGGAAGGGAGGGAGGGAGGGAAATCAGGAGGGAGGGAGGGAGGGAGGGGTAAAAGAGAGGAAGAAAGAAGGAAAGAGAAAGGAAGGAAGGAAGCAAAACAGGAAATAGTTGGGCTGAACTATCATGAAAAGGAATAAATAATCACCAAAAACATTGAAAGCATTCCAGGAATTCTAGTCAAGTCAAATTATTTCCTCTGAGGGAATCCGTGTCTATGATAGCCAGTTTCCAAGATGCAATCTGATGATCAACATCTCCTGGAACTCATAATCTTAGGTAGCTAGCCCCTTTCCCACATCAAATCAGTACTATAGATATGTGACTAACAAAATACCAATGGAAAAGGTAGTCTGTAAACCGTTTTCATCTTGATTCCCTAAATCACTCAAACATGTGTACAACCAAGCAGCTCCATGCAAAAGTCATAATAGAGAGAAACAGGTTTCAAGTAGACAGTCCAAGCCAGCTTGTCCTTCCTTCAGATGACTAGTCCAGGTTGACTTCAGACTGCACTGCATGAAAGACTGAGAAAGGCCGGGCGCTGGTGGCTCACGCCTGTAATCCTAGCTACTCAGGAGGCTGAGATCTGAGAATCGCGGTTCAAAGCCAGCCTGGGCAGGAAAGACCGTGAGACTCCTATCTCCAATAAATCACCAAAAAACCGGAAGTGGCGCTGTAGCTCAAGTGATAGAGCGCTCGCCTTGAGCTGAAGAGCTGAGGGACAGCGCCCAGGCCCAGAGTTCAAGACCCACGACCGACAAAAAAAAAAAAAAAAAAAGAAAAGACTGAGAAAGGACAGACGAACCTAGCCCTTTGGACTTCTTGATCCACAGAAACTATGAGAGTGTATAAGGTAATGATTGCTGTTTTAAGCTATAAAGTTTGGGCATCAATTATATGCAGCAAAAACTAAAGTACTAATATTTTTCGAGTCTATCCTATATGCCAGAAATTCTATAGGTAATTTTATACTGTCCTAGAAATTCTAAGATTTTTCAATACTAGGTATTGAAATGTTGTTCATTTCTATGCCTACTCTTTTGATGCAGAGAAAGAGAGGGGGGGAGAGAGAGAGAGAAGAAAGAAAGAAAGAAAGAAAGAAAGAAAGAAAGAAAGAAAGAAAGAAAGAAAGAAAGAAAGAAAGAAAGAAAGAAGGAAAGAAAGAAGGAAGGAAGGAAAGAAAGAAAGAAAGAGAGATATGAACACTTAACAGAATTTTGAAACGTTAAGGAGAGTCCATTATAAGTGACAACGGTCTTTAAGCTATTTTATTCTAGTCTAGGGTTTCTTTAAACTTTGGTTAAAGAAACAGCTTGGGTAGACTCCGGGATGCAGAAATAGATGGATAAAATGCCATAGCAAAGATGCCACAAAATACTATCCTCTCTTAGAGCGTGAGCTAGGATGAAAAGAATGGGATAAGTCTAGGAGAAGAGGAAAAAATTTGAGCAAAAAGAAAGAAAGAAAGAAAAGGACAAATGAGAATTAATGAGAAATGTGAAGCAAAATGGATTTTCTCTGAAAGGCACCTGAGACTTAGTGCCAACCAGTAATTCACTACTGATAGTAATCAAATGTCCAGCTCCATTTTGTAAAGCTTTGGAATACTCAGGAGTCACTGCTGTGGTGGGTACATTAAGCAAGAAAGAAAGCAAGATACCAATGAATCAGTTAATACCTTGACAAGAACTAAAGTTTATATGTCTGTTCCAAAGGAAGTTTAGCACATTTAGGAGTTGAGCTTTTCTTCAAATTTTAGGTAAAATTATCTTCCCAGCCTTTTTTTACCAAAAATTCTCATTCATGTTACTTATAAACCTCCAGGGGTTCATAAATATTCACATATACAAATTGAGTGCTGATAGAGTGATAGAATTTCATGCATGAGTGAACACCTTAGAATTTATTTTCATAATCTTCAATTTGTAAAGCCCAGAGCAGTTTGTTTTCTCATTTGCAGAGTGTGACTTTGGAACTGTGATTGATTAATTCCTTATATGAGAATCTTTGTTTAGAACCAGTAACAAAAGTATTCGTAGCATTAAAATGGAAATTATAGGATTGAAAAATAAAACTTTCTTGTATAGAGAATTATACTGTGACCTATGATTGTGTCTCTGAATAACACCTTTGTTTAAAAGGGGTGGGGGAGATTGTCTGTCTTTAGTCAGTAGGCATGTAAGATAAAGCTATCATCTGACAATGTGTTTATGAGAGAACACCAAGGTGATATATTTTGTCTTTTTTGAAGACTGGTCATTATTCATTTTTCAAAGAGCTATCTTTATGCCAACAGAATAAAAATGATAATTTGTGTCCTGATTTCCAAACAATTTATTTGAAAGGTGTTTATTTTGGGATACCTTTTGGAAAAAAATGATTGTGAACCTTGGAATTAACATAATGAATGTACTTTATCTTCATTTTCCTTTTAATTAATGCCCACAGTTTTAAATTTCATTGTTAACTAACCTAAAAAAAGTTTTCAGTACACAAATCCCTGGCTCTGATGAAACATTCAGTCAGGGCAGTTATGGAAGATATAATACCAGTGGAAGCAAAATTTTCCCAATGGGGAATTATTGGTGAAACTGCACATATAGAGTGAGAAAAATATAAAACTATGAAGTGTAAAATTCTCACCACAATGAAAAGCTGGTTACAGAACTAATAGGAACTTTAATTTCTAATCATTCTAACCTGCTGTATTTGGTAAGGTGATGTAGTTAATAAAAGAAATTCCCATATCTGGGAAAGTGGCTTAGTGATAGCATTCTTGCCTTGCATGCATGAAGCCCTGGGTTTGATTTCTCAGTATCACATAAACAGAAAAATTCAGAAGTGGCACTGTGGCTCAAGTGATAGAGCACTAGCCTTGAGCAGAAGGAGCTCAGAGACAGTGCCCAGACCCTGAGTTCCAGCCCCAGGTCTGGCAAAAAATAAACACTAAAATAAAATAAAATAAATTCCCATATCTCAGAGGGTCCATTTGAGAGAAATTTTCCTTCACTGAGGTCAAAGACTGATTGAAAAATAACTTCCTACAAAATGATTCAAAGATTCATATTCTTTCATCCTGTGGCTTTAACAACTTCATTAAGTTGTTTTCAAGAACATTACTTTCATTTTTGTCAAACCTGAAGGGAAAAGGACAGAGACAACTACACAAGGTACCTGTTATGGACTGGCCCTAAAGGAGTATGCATTTTCTTTGCTCTCATTCTATTGAGTGGAGTCACTTTGCAGTAACTTTAAGATACTGTCAGCAATAAATTCAGTCTAGCTGGATACCTAGAAAGAACAGAAAAATTCGATGTCAACAGCTAGAATTTTCTACCATAATAGCCAAATGCTTTGTACGTTTTATTGTCATTGTGATATCTAAAAGAAAATGAAAAATTTCAATATTTAGGAAGAATAAACTAAAATATAACTTTTCATTTCCTTTTTTTTCAGTACTGCATTTTGAGCTCATGGTTTTGCCCTGCAAGTGTTGTACCAATTAAGCCATTCCCCAAGTTGTTTTTGTTTCAGTTATTTTTCTAAAGAGATCTTCTGGTCTATGCCTGGACTATTCTAGACCCTCTTGTTTACCTTTCCCACTTAAACTTGGCATAGGTCATTACACCCAGTTTTTATTGGTTGAGATGGAGTCTCCAACTTTTTACCCAGGCTGACCTTGAACCACAACCCTTTCAATATTTACCTCCTCAGTAGATTGGATTACAGGCATGAGACACCAGGCTTCTCCTCCATCATTAATTTTTCTAAGATCTCAAATTTGTCATTTTACAGTTCAGGGAAACAAAATAAACATGTTGCTTAGCCTTTGTGCTATATGAGCAATTCAAAATATATATTTATTTTTGTTTAATTTTGGTTTTGACATATGAACCTGAAATCTTTACCTTTAAACAGTTCACATATTCTATTTTGTCATTATTGACCTAAGTAGAAATCTAAAAGGGTTTATGTTGCCAAATTATCACACCATGTGGCCTAGAGCTCTCCTCACATTTTCTTGTCCCTGTCCTAAAAATTATTCTTGTAGTTTCTCTTCCTCTCAAATATCTCAAAATAAATCTCTGTGCTATAATTAAAAGAAGCAGTATACTCTGGTAATGGGAATAATGGGCGTGTTCTTGATTCAATTTGTTTCTCAGCTGAAGTTTACCATAAGAGCTCTTTTTGGTACAGGGATTCTCAAGGGAAATCAAGAGAATGTAAGAAACTTGCTGAGAATTTCCAGGACAAGTGCAAGGTGGAGGCTATGACATGTCTATGACACCTGCAATTTCCAGAGCAGCTTTTGTCCCCTAAACTAGGAACATCTGTCGATAACACCCCTGCCCTTTTCATCTAATTTCAACTCAGTCATCAAATATATTAAACTTGAAATGCTCTATTTCATGAAGGTGTTAGTATTGCTGTAATTTGTTGAGAAATGAAAGAATATTCATTATATATTATGTTAAACGGTTCTTTGTCTACTGAGTGACTTGAATAATAGAAGGTTGTCTTTGAATTCACCTTGGTTATAAGATTTTTTTTTCCTTAAGATTGCTGCTGGGCATTTTATCCCAGTAAACATATAGCAATTTGCTTTACATTAGGAAATTTTTGTATTTCTTTAAATACCCCACCTTTTATTGGCAATAAAGGAATTTTCAAAAAAGGAGCAAGGTAGAAATATCATATTAATCAGTTTTCTAATTTTCCAAGTTCAATTCTTATTCTTACCTATAAAAGATAGTTGATGTTTACCTATTGATATTGATATTGCATACACAAGGTAATGAATACATTTCTTTTTTTTTTTTTTGGGTCCAGTTGTGGGCCTGAACTCTGGGCCTGGGCACTGTCCCTCAGCTCTTCAGCTCAAGGCTAGCACTCTACCATTTGAGCCACAGCGCCACTTCCGTCTTTTTTTCTTTTTGCTTATGTGGTGCTGAGGAATCGAACCCAGGGCCTCATGCATGCAAGGCAAGCGCTCTACCACTGAGCCACCTTCCCAGCCCATGAATACATTTCTTATCAAGCATTGTTGCCTCCTCCTTTGTTTCCCCTTACCGTCCCTGCCCTCCCATCCCCCACAACTTGTAAAGTTCATTTTTTGATATAACCTCTTGTACATCTTATTGAGTGTTCATTTTAAAGAGTAATCAATAAATGTTTATTAACAAATATTTATTTTTGTGCTGCTATATGCTAGCTTTGGTCTTAAGATCTAGATGACAATCAAAAGAAGCCATAAACTCTACTTTAAGAAGCTTACATTCTAAGATGGAGAAAGACAGTAAGATGTGAAAATATAGAGAAGGAGATAATTGTGGAGAGTTAAGACTTTGAACTATGGATGGGGACTGGTGGCTAATGCCTGTAATCCTAGCTATTCAAAAGGCTGAGATCTGAGGAACATGGTTTGAAGCCAACACAGGCACGAAAATCCATGGAACTCTTATCTCTAATTGAACACCCAAAAACTGGAAGTGCCACTGTAGCTCAAGTGGTAGCAAGCTAGTTTTGAGTACAAAAGCTCCCATGCCCTGAGTTCTAATCCCAGTACCCACAAAAAATAAACTACTGTAAATTCACAACTGGTTGAAGACCCAGGAAAACTACGATTGCAAAGACTGAACGTTTTGTTTGTTGGTGGAATGTCACAAAGTTGACTATGACCAAAACAAGGTGAGGGAATGGGAAGCTGAAACAATAAGGTTAGAGAAGTCAATAGAGAACACAGAAAGATAACAAAAAAGGCCTAGTTATAAGCATTATGCTCACGTTTGGTCCTCAACTCAGCCCAGACCTGAGCTGCTCCCAGGCCTAGAGTTCTCGCCGTACACCTGGCCTCTCCCTCTCTCTGCCAGGCCCACCTGAGCTCCCACCTACCTCACTTCCTGCCCCAGACCCTCCAGCTACCTGCTTATGGACAGGTGCTATGTGCTCCCTCTTGAGGGAAATATGACTTTTCTAATAAACTTTGTAATAACCTTTCTCCTGTGCCTGCTTGCCTCCATGTGGTCCCCTGGGACGTATGTGAAGCTCTTTCATTGATGGCCTTTCAATAGTGAAAGGTGCTGTGGCACCTTAAAAGTCAAGAAGAACAAAGTGAGGGGTGGTGTTAAAAGCTGCTGAGATTCAAGGTATATTTGAAGGTAGAAGTTAAAGGGCAGAGGTTAAAATGTGGAATCTAGGGCAACTCCAAAGCACCCAGAGTACTATGGTATCATTTGTTGTATTAGAGATGATTTGATGATATTTATTCATTCAAACATTTATTAAGTGATTATTTTGTGTCAGACACTATATCCAACCTGTAGTCAGAGATAACCCTCCAAAGAATTCTAATCTAAGCAAGGAATTCTGAGGGCTGGCATTAGGCAGAGGTAGAATGATGTAGAGGAAATGACAAATTTAAGAAGTATGTGGGAGTCGGAGTTGGCAGGGTGTGGTGCCTCATGTTGAGAGTAAGAAGGACTCTAGGAGCACTTTAAAATTTCTGATGCAAGTGATAGATGGAATTGCTATTAATAAAGACATGGAATGTGTAACAGTAAATTAGTTTGTGGAGAGATGTTAATATAGACCTCTAGATGTCAGTGATGTCAGTGCCATCGATTTACCAACTTTAAAGTTTCCTCATAAACATCTCTCTTAATGGCACATGCAAATCTCAAAGACAGTGACTAGAGACATTATTTCATTTGGAGTTAATAAATGGTGACTTTCGAATTCTTAAAAAGAAAGAAAGAAATCGGTTTGTGGAGAAAGTTATCATAACATCAGCAATGGCAGATCCTGAGTGAGTACTTACTGCTTCCGGTGTAATAGGCACTCCTTTTACTACTTAACATAAACAACCTCATTTCATAATTAAGACATTTGTATTGATGGCACTGTTATTGTCCCTGTTCTTGCATAAGCATTGCCTGGAACTTGGAGAAGTAACTTACTCAATGTCAACATATTCAGGGATTAGGAGTGCTAGGTCTTGAATGTTTTCCTTATGCCAATGTTTGTAGCAGTTGGGTTTCAGAAGATTTGTGAACTTGGACTCTGAAGTTGAGATACAAGCTGGAGACAAATATTTGGAAATCATCAGCATAAAAATGATGCTCTGACTGCATGCCATCAATGGATGCCTTCTTCCTATCTCACTGTTGTGCCTCTCCTATTGTATGACCCAGGATCATTTTCCATGTAAGCTATTTGCATTTGAATCCATGTCCCAAAGTCTGCTTCTAAGGAGCTAGACCTCAGAGAGAAACTGATGAAAAGGTAATAGAGGACGAGGAATAAAGGACACTAAAAGTTTTCTTAGGACTTAGTTAAGAAAGTAGGGAAATAAACAGGAAAATAATATCACAAGAGAATTCAGGACTACTTTTTTTTATTTATTTTATTTGAGAACATGCTGTACAGAGGGGGTACAATTACATGGGCAGGATAATGCATACATTTCTTACCAAGCATTGCAGCCTCCTCCTTTGTTTACCCTTCACCTCCCTTCCCAGCCCCCCCTCCCCCCACCCAATCATACCCCCCTCCCCCCCCACACCGACATTGTAAAGCTGGTTTTGACATGACATTTTGTACTTCTCATTGTTGCAACAGGTCCACCTGAATCCTTAAACGACTTGTTTGTCCCCATCTCCTCCACATGTTATACTGACATCAAATATAGTGAAAGCGGGGGTTACACTGTGGGGGAGGGACGTACAAAGTAACAAAGAAATAATCTTATAAATGCGTTAGAAACACATGCATGAAAGAAACGAAAACATTAAAATACATATTTAAGGGTTCATTTTCCTAACATCACATTATCTGACCTTTTCCGCTTGACTCATACCTGTACTAGATATTGCAAATAAGGGAAACCATGGGACCTATGTTTCTTTGGGCCTGGCTTACTTCACTTAATATAATTTTTTCCAAACCTTTCCATTTCCTAACAAATGGGGAAATGTCATTCTTTCTGATGGAGGCATAGAATTCCATTGTGTATATATACCACATTTTCTTGATCCATTCATCTACTGAGGGGCATCTGGATTGGTTCCATATCTTAGCTATGGTAAATAATGCTGCAATAACCATAGTTGTGCTGGTAGCTTTAGTGTGGTCTTGTTTGTAAACATTTGGGTAAATGCCCAAAAGTGCGATTGCTGGATCATAGGGGAGATCTATGTGAAGACTTTTGAGGAACCTCCATACTGCTTTCCAAAGTGGTTGAACAAGTTTACATTCCCACCAACAATGAAGTAAGGTTCCTTTCTGTCCACATCCCCTCCAGCATCTGTTGTTGTTAGAGTTCTTGATTTTTACTGTTCTAACTGGAGTGAGGTGATATCTCAATGTTGTTTTGATTTGCATTTCTTTTATGGCCAGGGATGTTGAACATTTCTTCATGTGTCTATTGGCCATCCTTCTTTCTTCTTCAGAGAAGCTTCTCTTTAAGTCTTTCACCCACTTATTTTTTGGGCAGTTGTTTCTTTGAGGATTTGTTGTTGGGAAGTGACGCTGTAGCTCAAGTGGTAGAGCGCTCGCCTTGAGCTGAAGAGCTGAAGGACAGCGCCCAGGCCCAGAGTTCAAGCCCCACAACCAACAACAACAACAAAAAAAGTGAAAAGGACTACTTTTTAAGAAGGGAAAGAATTAGCAGGAAGGGAAACACTGAAGAAGTCCTGGAAAAGAATTTTCTCAAGAGGTTAGCAAACCAAAGGCAGCAGTAGACAACAAAAATAGAACTAACATAGAGGGGGAAAATCCAAGAGTCTAGGGAAGGAAAATAGTGGCCAGAAAGGCATGAACACGTCAGACAGTCTTAATTCATCTAAGGTTTTGCTGACTTGATCAAAGATCACTTGAATAAGATTAGACCTCCTATCTCTGATTTACCTTTTCAAATTCTCTACACTTAATTTGATATACCACTGCTTTAATCTTGAGACTTCACCAATAACCTTTCTGTCTTCCTTTTCATTAAAATTAAGGAAATTATGAAGTTACTCACTTGAAGAATCTTTACAACTAGAAATATACTTTATACAAAGAAACTGAGTCCCTGATCCTCAGCACCACATAAGCAAAAAGAAAAAAGCCGGAAATGTCTCTGTGGCTCAAGTGGTAGAGCACTAGCCTTGAAAATAGGAGCTGAGGGACAGTGCCAAGGCTCAGAGTTCAAGCCCCTCGACTGGACCCCCCCCCCAAAAAAAAGAACCTGATTCCCTGAGGAGATCTCACTTTTCATGTTTGTGAAATCGTAGTAGGAAACCGAGACGGTCTTTTCTACATTTAGGAACAAGCAAAAGCAAAGAGATTATCTGTAAAAAGAAAGTGTGTGGGTTGATATCAGAAACCCATTTTGAACTCATAACCATTGTGACATCATAATCACTTTGTGACATCACATTGTCATTGTGATATTACTAAACTATTGTCGCATCAAAAACCTGTCCTGTACTCATAAATTTTGCAACATGCATCTGTTTTGGCATCTTAGGCCCTTTATGAGCTAATATTCTGGTATTAGCCTCATAATATTTCAAATATGACATGTGATATTAAAAATCCGCTGTGACATCTTGAACATTATGACATCACAGTGCCAGATATCATGACCATTGTGTTATATTATGAAAATACAAACCAGTTAGGACTTGAGAACATTTGAGACAACACATGCCTTTGGAGACACCACGGTACCTTTGTGAACACATATACTCATTGTGAATTAAAGAAAATTGAGTCCCATCATGCCATTGTGACAGTACCAACCCTTTGTGACATTCCAAACCTATTATGACCAGTATGGCCTCACCAATTAATTGTGACATCAAAATCATTATCATGACATGATATTTTGACATCACACTGCCATTGTGATATCACTGTTCAATTGTGTTTTTACATAGTTTGACCTCATAATAAATATACAATGGAATTCTATACCTCCATCAGAAAGAATGACTCGGCCCCATTTGTTATGAAATGGAAAGGCTTGGAATAATTTATATTAAGGGAACTAAGACAGGCCTAAATAACCAGAGATCCCATGGTTTCCCTTATTTGCAATTACTAGTATTTGTCTAGAACAAGCAGAAAAGGTAAAAAAAACTATGTACATATGACCATGTAAGATGAAACTAGCGAAGTGAACCCCAAGATAAGGACACAAGTGGTTTTATCTTCCTTGCTATTGTTTTTAATGTATTTATAATGTGCTGATAGTTTCTTATGAATATTTTACCCCATGGAATATCTGCTGTTTTCAATGTTTCTGGTGCCCTGCATCTTGTGTATACATTTTTCTAATTTAGGGAGGGAAAGGGAAATAACATAATGCATAAATAAGGATACAAGTTGACCCATTGTAGCAATGATATGTACAAGACACTATGTAGAAAAGGAACTTAGGGGAGATGAAAGAGTGGAGGAGGTGGGGAGGGAAGGGATGGTAGGATAACAACAAAGGAGGGGGTAACAATGTTCAATAAGAAATGTATTCATTACCTTACTCATGTAATTATAATCCCTCTATAGAGTATCTTTACAATAAAAATATATACAATAAAAGAAAACACAAAACAATAATTTATATAATTTCTTACTCTATTAAAATGATATAAAAATCCCACAACGTGATCTCTCAGGGAAAGGGGTAGGGGCTGATCATTGCTGCCTTTACTACATGGGATTAGTAAAAGGTCACCTGAGACAATAGCCAGCACTTCTCACTTCCTCTTACCTGGTAAGATGGGGACTTGCCTGTCCCCTTATTGGCAGTAAACCTTTCCTTTGTTCTTCCAAAAAAAATGAGATTCCACCTAACCCCTGTTAGAATGGCTACAATCAAGAAATCTGGTGGCTGGGAAGGTGGCTCAGTGGTAGAGTGTTTGCCTTGCATGCATGAGGCCCTGAGTTCAATTCCTCAGCACCACATAAGCAGAAAAAGTTGGAAGTGGTTCTGTGGTTCAAACGGTAGAGCGCTAGCCTTCAGCTGAAGACCTGAGGGACAGCACCCAGTCCAATGGTTCAGGCCACATGACCAACAAAATAAAAAAAAATCTAATAATAATGATGCTGTTGGGAATGTGTCCAAAAGGGAACTTTACTGCATTGTTGCTGGGAGTGGAAACTTCATATTGGAAAGCAGTATGAAGATCCCTCCACAGATCCACATAGAGCTCCCCTTTGACCCAGCATCCCACTTTTGAGCATTTACCCAAAGAATCAGAAACAAGGCCATAAGAAATCTACCAACACAACTATGTTTTATTGCAGCATTATTCACCATAATTAATATATACAACCAACCCAGCTGCCCCTCTGTAGATGAATTGTTAAATAAAATGTCACAAAACTACAATTATATCTGTATTTTGACATCACATTGTCATTGTGACATCCTAGAAACATTGTGAATGCCTATTCTGTGATTCCATTCTGTCTCAAATGTGGCATGTTGGTTGATGTCAGAAACCCATTGTGACTCCATTAGCTTTGTGACATCACAATCCCCTTGTCATATCACATTGTTATTGTGATTTCAATAACCCACTCTCACATAACAAATCTGTCCTATCCTCATAATTTTTGTGTCATGCATTCATTGTGTTATCAGGAATTTTGTGTACTCATAATCTGTGTTTGAAATCATGATACTTCAAGTATGAAATGTGATATCAGAAATCAACAGTGACCTCAGACCACGGAGACATCACACTGCCAGAGGTCCTGAACTTTGTATCACATTGTGACATCACAAAACTTTTAGGACGTCACATTTGTCATAACATATGCCTTTGGAGACATCACAGTCCCTTTGCGAACTCATATACTCATTGTGAGTTAAAGACAATTGAGATCCAGAATTTAATTGTGACAATGCCAGAAAATTGTGATATACACCTATTTTAACCTCATCAATATTATGGCACCACCAACTAAATGTGACATCAAAACATTATTATGTCTTGATATAGTGACATCACATTGTATTGTAATACTACTGTCCTATCATTTTTCAAAAACGTATAATAGGACCTCATAACATTTTAGTAAATTCATGACCCTTGGGACCTGAAGCGCATACAGTGTATACTCATTGTGAACTAGCAGCAATTGAATTTTGACCTGTGAGTGTGATATTACAATCATTGTGACATCACAAACCAAAGGTAACCTCATCACTATTGTGACATAACAAACCAATTGGGACATGACATTGCCATTGTGACATCAAGATCACATTGTGAAATGACAAATCTATTATGACTTGTTAGAATCTTTAAAAAAATAAACACATGATCTTTGTGATATCCCACTTCCTTTGTGTACCCGAATCCTCATTGTGAACTAACAGTTGAGATGTGCACATGAAAATGTAACATCACACACCCCTTGGGACATCAGGTCGATTGTCATACCATTGTCTTTATGACACAAACTCATTGTGACATCACCAATCTACAATGACGATCATAGCCATTTGACATCACTTTGTCATGGTGATGTCCTAGACACATTGTGAATTCCTATTCTGTGACTTCAATCTATTTCAAAAGTGGCATGAATTTTGACATCCTAAACCCATTGTCACTTCATATCCAGTGTGACATCACATTGCCATTGTGATATCACTAACCCACTGTGACATCACAAATCTATCCTGTCCTCATATACTTTTGACCTGCTGCCATTGTTATATCTTAAACCTTTGTGATCTCATAATCTGTTTTTTGACCTCATTATATATCAAGTATGACATGATATCAGAAACTGTGACTTCATGACTGTTGTAACATCACACTGCTAGGTGTCCTGAGTATAGTGTCAAATTGTGACATCCCACACCTGTAAGGACTTCATCACTTTTATGATAACACATGCCATTGGAGACTTCAAAGTCTCTTTTTGAACTCATATACTCATTGTGAATTAATGTAAATGAGGTCAGCCATTCCATTGTTATATTACCAACTGATTGTGATTTCACAAACATATTGTTACACCACCAGTATGGCATAACCAATTGTGATATCAAAACATTATTATGGCATGATATTGTGACATCATATTGCCATTGTGATATCGCTGTCCCATTGGGTTTTCACAAATCAGTTGTGACTTCACAATAATTTAGAAAATGTGTAGCCTTTGGGATTTCAAGCTTTAGCTGTGTACTCCTATCCTCATTGTGAACTACTAGCATTTGAATTTGGGTGTGATTTGGATATTACAAACTCATTGTGACATCAATAATCCATTGTGACTTCATAACCACTGTGAAATCACAAACCCATTGTGATATCACGTTGCCATTGTTATATCACTAAAGTATTGTGACATCACAAACCTGTTAGGCCTGAAGAACATTTGTGACAACACATGCCTTTGGAGGTATAACAGTCCCCTTGTGATTTCATATACTCATTAAAAAAATGAAAATTGAGATCGGGCATTCTATAGTGACATCACCAACCCATTGTGACATCTCAAAACCATTGTGTCCTCATCACCAGTATGGCATCACCACCCAATTGTGACATCAGTACATTGTTAAGACATGATATTTTTACATCACATTGCCATTGTGATATCATTGTCCCATTGAGTTTTCACAATCTGATTAAGACTTCATAACATTTTAGAAAATTCATGACCTTTGGGATTTCAAGTTCCTCGTTAACTCGTATCCTCATAGTGAAATAGTAGCAATTGATATTGGACATATTCTGATATTAAAAACTCTTTTTGATGTCACAAACCCTAGTTACCTCATTACCTCTGTGACATCACATTGCTATTGTGACATCATGATTACATTGTGACAACCCAAACTTATTTTGACCTCTTAACACCTTTGAAAAAACACATGGCATTTGTAACATCACAATTGCTTTGTGTACCCATATCATCATGAACTCAGGACAATTGAGAACAGACATGCCATTGTAACATCACAAACCCTCCATCACATTATCACCAGTATGATATGACACTGTCATTATGACACCATCAGCTCATTGTGATATCACCAAACTACAATTACATTGTAGCATTATGACATCAGATTGACATTGTGATGCCATAGATACATTGGCAGTGCCTATTCTGTGATTTCATTCTAATTCAAATGCAGCATGTGTGTTGATAGCAGAAACCTATTGTGAACTCATAACCCTTGTCACAACACAATCCCCTTATGACATCACATTGCCATGGTGATATCACTAACCCACTTTGAGATCACCAACCTGTCCTGCCTCTGTAATTTTTTGGCATGCAGCCATTGTTATATCGGTGGCTCTTTGTGAGCTCATAATCTTTTTTTATTTCAAAATATTTCAGGTGTGATGTGATATTACAAATCCACTGTGACATCATGACTACTGTGATATGATACTGCCAGACATGACTATTGTGCACATTGTGAAATCTAATATCGCTTAGGAATTCAGAACATTTGTGACACATGCTGTTGTAGATATCATAGTCCTTTTGTGATCTCATATATTCATTGTGAGTTAATGACAATTGTGATTTGGCATGCCATTTTGACATTACCAACCCATTGTGACATCACAAAGCTATTATTACCTCATTACTATTATTGAATCACCAAATAACTGTGACAAAAACATTATTATGATATGATAGTGTGACATCACATTGCCATTGTGATATAGTTGTCCCATTGTGTTTTAAAAAACCTCGTATGAACTCATAACATTTTACAAAACTCAATGGATTTGGAGCTTCAAGCTCCTTTGTGAACTCGTATTCTCATTTTGTACTAGAAGCAATTGAAATTGCAATTTTATTGTGATACTAGAAACTAGTTGTGACATCACAATTCCATTCTGAATTCATCAACACTGTGACAGTCCAAAACTATTATGACATCTGAGCACCTTTAAAAAAAATGGCCTTTGTGTCATCACAGTTCCTTTCAATACACATATCCTCGTTGTGAACTCATGAAAATTGAGATCAGAGATGCAATTGTAACACCACATACCCTTTGAGAAATCATCACCAGTGGTTCATCCCCTCATTGTGGTTTCAGAAAATATAATGACATCATAGCACTAAGACCTCACATTGTCATTGTGACATCATAGTTATGTCATGATCATTGATGTCACAATTAGTTGGTGATGCCATACTGGTCATGAGGTCACAATAGGTTTGTGATGTCACAATGGTTTGGTGAGTCATAATGGCATTCTAGATCCCAAATTGTTTTGTGATGTCACAGTGGTGATGAGGTCACAATGGGTTTCTGATGTCACAATGAGTTTGTAATATCACAATATGTCCAAATTTACCAATGGAATAGAATTGAAAACCCAGAAATGAACCTACAGACCTATAGCCATCTAATCTTCCATAAGGAAGCTAAAACAAGAGAATGGAAGAAAGACAGCCTCTTCAGTAAATGGTGCTGGCAAAATTGGTTAACTACATGTAGAAAACTAAAGCTAGATCCTTATATATCACCCTGCACCAGAATCAACTCCAAATGGATCAAAGACCTTGAACTCAAAGCAGACACTCTGAAAACATTACAGGATGGAATAGGAGAAACCCTAGGTCTCCTTGGCTCAGGCCGAAATTTTCTGAATAGAGACCGGAAACACAACAAATCAAAGAAAGGTTGGACAAATGGGATTGCATAAGGTTGCAGAGCTTCTGCAGGGCAAATGACATAGCTAGCAAGATCAATAGAAAGGCCACCGATTGGGAGAAGATTTTTACTAGCCATACAACGGACAAGGGTCTCATATCTAAAATATACTTGGAACTCAAAAAATTAAACCACCCAACAACAAATCCTCAAAGAAACAACTGCCCAATAAATAAGTGGGCGAAAGACTTAAAGAGAAGCTTCTCTGAAGAAGAAAGAAGGATGGCCAATAGACACATGAAGAAATGTTCAACATCCCTAGCCATAAAAGAAATGCAAATCAAAACAACATTGAGATATCACCTCACTCCAGTTAGAACAGCAAAAATCAAGAACTCTAACAACAACAGATGCTGGAGGGGATGTGGACAGAAAGGAACCTTACTTCATTGTTGGTGGGAATGTAAACTTGTTCAACCACTTTGGAAAGCAGTCTTCACATAGATCTCCCCTATGATCCAGCAATCGCACTTTTGGGCATTTACCCAAATGTTTACAAACAAGACCACACTAAAGCTACCAGCACAACTATGGTTATTGCAGCATTATTTACCATAGCTAAGATATGGAACCAACCCAGATGCCCCTCAGTAGATGAATGGATCAAGAAAATGTGGTATATATACACAATGGAATTCTATGCCTCCATCAGAAAGAATGACATTTCCCCATTTGTTAGGAAATGGAAAGGTTTGGAAAAAATTATGTTAAGTGAAGTAAGCCAGGCCCAAAGAAGCATAGGTCCCATGGTTTCCCTTATTTGCAATATCTAGTACAGGTATGAGTCAAGCGGAAAAGGTCAGATAATGTGATGTTAGGAAAATGAACCCTTAAATATGTATTTTAATGTTTTCGTTTCTTTCATGCATGTGTTTCTAACGCATTTATAAGATTATTTCTTTGTTGCTTTGTATGTCCCTCCCCCACAGTGTAACCCCCACTTTCACTATATTTGATGTCAGTATAACATGTGGAGGAGATGGGGACAAACAAGTCGTTTAAGGATTCAGGTGGACCTGTTGCAACAATGAGAAGTACAAAATGTCATGTCAAAACCAGCTTTACAATGTCGGTGTGTGGGGGGGGAGGGAGGTATGATTGGTTGGGGGGGAAGGGGGAGGGGGGAGGATGGGAAGGGAGGTGAAGGGTAAACAAAGGAGGAGGCTGCAATGCTTGGTAAGAAATGTATGCATTATCCTGCCCATGTAATTGTAAGCCCTCTGTACAATATGTTCTCAAATAAAATAAAATAAAATAAAATAAAATAAAATTAAAAAAATATGTCCAAATTTAATTGATAGTAGTTTACAGTAAAAATAGACATTCACAGAAGGAGCTTGAAGTCCCAAACAGCAAGAATTTTCTAAAATGTTATGAGCTCATACTAGATTTTTGAAAACACAATGGGACAGTGATATCATGATGGCATAGTGATGTCACAATATCATTTCAAAATAATGTTTGATGTCACAATTATTTCAGAATGCCATACTAGTGTTAATGTCACAATACTTTGTGTTGTCTCAGTGGGTTGGTGATGTCAAAATGGAATGCTGGAACTCAATTCTCATTTGTTCAAAATGAGTATATGAGTTCACACAGGGACTGTGATGTCTCCAAAGTTATTTGTTGTCACAACATTGATGAAGTACTAAGAGGTTGGTGGTGTCAAAATGTGATATTACGGTCATGACGTCTGGCAGTATAATGACACAAGGGTCATGTCACAGTGGATTTCTGATATCACATGTCATACCTTAAAAATTATGAGGACGAAAACAATTTGTGTGCTCACAAAGTGCCTCAGATATCAAAATGGTGACATGTTACAAAATTTATGAGGACAAAACATTTTTGTGAAGTCACAGTATGTTAGTAATATCATAATGGCAATGTGATGTGACAAATGGATTGTGATCTCACAATGGCTATGAGGTCACAATGGGTTTCTGTTATCAACCCATATGACATATTTGAAATAGAAATCAATCCCAGAATAGGCATTCACAATTTGTATATGATGCCACAGTGACAATGTCATGTCATAATGCTATGATGTCATTGTCATATTGTGATGTCAAATTGAGCTTATGGTGTCATAATGACAATGATATGTCACACTGGAGAGTTTGTGATGTCACAATGGAATGTCTGGTCTAAACTGTCTTCAGCATCCAACATTCTTTCTTCAGCCTCCTCCATTTTTCTTTGAAGACATTTTACTTCACTTTCTATCACCCTTCTTATTGCTGTTCTTTCTTAATGGTGGCCAACTCCTTATTAAAGTTTTCTTTTAAGTCTTGAATAGATTGCCTTACCTTCTGGCATTGGTTGCCAGACTTTTCTTTCCACTCCTTAATCTGGGTCCTTATCTTTTTATTAGCTTCTTTATTCCTCTGCTGGAGTTCCTTTATCTTTTTATTTCTGGAGGCTATGAAGTCATCTATTAGCTTCTGGTTGGCCTCATCACACTCTCAGAATAACCTATTCAGGGTATCCAATTTTTCATTCAGCAGGTTTACTAGCCTTGCAGTTAATCTATCATGAACATTATCCTCTAGGTTATTCTGGGACTGTTCTGTAGCTTGTTTGTGTGGAGATAGTTTTGAGGTTTTTGATTGGCCATATTCCTTGTGTTTCTGCAGTTGGTTCTACCCATTTGGAGACAAGAATCACATTGGTATGACAGTAGGACAGTCTTTTTATGGGGGAGGGGGAGCAGAGCCAACCCAGTGTCATGTACATATATAGATCTTAAGGTTTCAAAGTTATGTGTACGTGTTTTCCTATTTAGCTCTCTTTTTCTTTGCTTGGAGAGGGATATTGTGGCTTCAGGGTCAAGATTATGTATAGTTGTAACTTGTGACATCCTGGGTATGGGTGATAAGTACTCTGCTCCTTAGAGTTAACAAGATGGTCCCCTTGTACTCAAAATAGTCAAATGGAACCAATTTTGTGGTCAAATATAGAACCAAATGTAAGTTGGTTCATATATTAACCGTTAGGAATCAGTGGGCTGGAGCAGATGGAGAATTGAAGGGTTAGGATTGGAGAGATATGATTTCAAGTTCAGAAAAGAACTTGGGTATAATGATAGTAGAGGGATAAGAACAGCTTGGGGGAGGGGTATATGTATGTAGTACAATGAGAATAAAGACCTTGTTATCAAGTGTCAGAGGTGGAAAAGAATTTGAAGAAACGTTATGTAGGGAGTAGCTTAGAGATCGAGATGAAGGTAAGAAAAAGAAGTGTATTTGGAAAGTTGCTGAGATTAGAGAAAGATTTTTCAAATATTATTAGAGAGTCGCTTAATCTAAGTTAACTCCTGTAATTATTGTTTACACACGTAGAAGGAGGCCTTACTTTGTGTATAGAACTAGGCAGGGTAGCTCTGATGGAGTATTAGTATAATGTGGAGAGAGAGGAGAAAGGGAGAGTTAGAAGAAAATAAAGAATAAAAATCTGACAAATTAGATCAGAAAGTGGAAGAAGAAACCAAATAATAATGAAAAATAGAAGCTTTAAGAGAAATAGCAAATCCTAAATCACAATACACTTAAATCGTACACTTAAATAATACGTAGAAATAAAAACAACCAACAAAAGATCAGACATAAAGCCTAACAAAACAACAAAAACAAGAATAAAAACTGAAGAATTGTTTTTTGGGGAGTTCTTTATGGGAGCTTTAGTCTCCCCATAGATCTCAGAGCAGATTCCTGATAGAACATTGTATGTCTTGCTGTAGTCAACTTTCCTTGTGGCTTGGTTGGGAGTAGATGGCCTTTTGATGGGAGAGGGTGCCTGTCATCTAGAGTCACACTCTCAGGTCTGGTGGCAGGGAGTTTTGGGGGTTTCAGGTTTGTAGACTGCTATCATAGGCCTGCAGCTGTGTCCCAGGCTTTTCCAGGTAGCCACACCAGCCTTAGGAACAAAGCTTATGGCCGTGTTTTGTGCTGGTATGATCCCTTCTTTTGGAAGTGGATTTGGGTCAGAGGGCTTTGGGATTCCACATGGAATTGCCACCCCCAGAGATTAGACCCAGTTGGGTTACTCACGAGGTCTGTAGCTGGTGGTGTGCTGTGGCAGGAAAGACTTGGAAAAAATTATATTAAGTGAAGAAAGCCAGGCCCAAAAAAACATAGGGCCCATGATTTCCCTTGTTTGCAATAACTAGTATATGTCTGAGACAAGCAGGAAAGGTCAGATAAATTGATGTTAGGTGAAAGGAACTCCAAGATAAGGATTCAAATATTTTTGCTTTCATGCAATTGTTTCTAACATATTTATAAGGTGATTTGTTTGTTGCTTGGTATGGCCTTCCCTCATGGTATAACACCTGGTTTCACTGTATTTGATGTTTTAATTTGTGAAGGAGAAAGGAGAAAATTGTATTTAATGGTGAAAAAAAAGCCATTCCCTCTTAACTTAGGAACAAGACAAGGATGTCCACTCTCTCCACTTCTCTTCAATCTAGTATTAGAATGCCTAGCTACAGCAATAAGACAAGATGCAAACATAAAGGGGATCCAAATAGGAAAGGAAGAAATAAAAGTATCTCTCTTTGTAGATGACATAATCTTGTACATAAAGAATCCCATACACTCCACTCCCAAATTACTCAAGCTGATTCAAAACTTTGGCAAAGTAGCAGGGTATAAAATTAACCCCCCAAAATCAATGGCTTTTCTGTATGCCAACAATAAGAAAAGTGTGGCTGAAATTAGGAAAGCAACTCTATTTGTAATAGCGCCACAAAAAATAAAATACCTAGGAATTAACTTAACCAAAGAAGTGAAAGACCTCGATGATGAAAACTTTAAAAGCTTGAAAAAGGAAATCAAAACAGACCTTAAAAAAATGGGAAAATCTCCCATGCTCCTGGATTGGAAAGATTAACATCGTAAAAATGGCAATACTTCCCAAGGCTATCTACAAATTCAATGCGATACCTATCAAAATTCCAACCTCATTCTTCAAGGAAATAGAAGAGGCAATCCAAAAATTCATATGGAACAATAAAAGACCCCCAATAGCAAAAATGCTACTCAACGGAAAGAACACTGCTGGAGGAATATCAATACCAAACTTCAAACTCTACTATAAAGCCATAGTAATCAAAACAGCTTGGTATTGGCACAAGAAAAGACCTCAGGACCAATGGAATAGTATTGAAAACCCAGAAATTAACTTACAGACCTATAGCCATCTAATCTTTGATAAGGGAGCTAAAAAAATAGAATGGAAGAAAGACAGCCTCTTCAGTAAATGGTGCTGGCAAAATTGGTTAACTACTTGTACAAAGTTAAGCTAGATCCTTATATATCACCCTGCACCAGAATCAACTCCAAATGGATCAAAGACCTCGAAGTCAAAGCAGACACTCTGAAAACATTACAGGATGGAATAGGAGAAACCCTAGGTTTCCTTGGCGCAGGCCGAAATTTTGTTAATAGAGACCCGGAAACAAAATGAATCAAAGAAAGGTTGGACAAATGGGATTGCATGAAGTTGCAGAGCTTCTGCATGGCAAAGGACATAGCTAGCAAGATCAATAGAAAGCCTAAGGATTGGAAGAAGATCTTCACTAGCCATACAACGGACAAGGGTCTCATATCTAAAATATACTTGGGACTCAAAAAATTAAATCCCCCTACAACAAATCCTCAAAGAAACAAATGCCCTATAAATAAGTGGGCTAAAGACTTAAAGAGAAACTTCTCTGAAGAAGAAAGAAGGATGGCCAATAGACACATGAAGAAATGCTCAACCTCCCTAGCCATAAAAGAAATGCAAATCAAAACTACATTAAGATACCACCTCAAACCAGTTAGAATGGCAAAAATCAAGAACTCTAATAACAATCAATGTTGGAGTGGATGTGGACAGAAGGGATCCTTACTTCGTTGTTGGTGAGCTAAGATATGGAACCAACCCAGATGCCCCTCAGTAGATGAATGGATCAAGAAAATATGGTATGTATACACAATGGAATTCTATACCTCCATCAGAAAGAATGGCATTGCCCCATTTTTTAGGAAATGGAAAGACTTGGAAAAAATTATATTAAGTGAAGTAAGCCAAGACCAAAGAAACAGGTCCCATGGTTTCCCTAATTTGCAATATCTCGTATATGTATGAATCAAGCAGAAAATTTCAGATAAGGTGATGTTAGGAAAATGAACCCTAAGATATGTATTTAAATGTTTTTTTCTTTCATGCATTTTGTTTCTAACGCATTTATGAGATTATTTCTTTGTTGCTTTGTATGTCCCTCCCCCACAGTATAACCCCTGCTTTCACTATGTGGTGTTGATATAATTTGTGCAGTGGAAGGGGAAAAACAACTCCCTTAAATAAGGATACAGGTGGACCCGTTGCAACAATGAGAAGTACAAGTTGTCATGTCGAAAATGAACTTTTCAACTTCGGTGGGGGGTGAGGATTGGGTGGGAGAGATGCTGGGAAGGGATGGGAAAGGGACACACAAGACTATCTGCTAGTAGCAGATGGTGTGTACCCAATCCCAGAGATAGACAAGTGCTTGAGGGGCCAGGGCAGAATTTCCTTCCATGGCCTATAGTCACATCACCTCCCTGTGTTAGGATCAAGATTAAGGAATGAATATTATGTTGTCCCTTTCCTATTTACATTTCCTTCTGGGCTACTCTGGTGCTGGTTGCACTCTCTAATGGAAATAGTTTTGACCATGGAGGCTCGATCAGTGGTGATAAAAGAGTTTTTATTGGAATGCTAGTGTTGTACAGGTGGCTAATTTCAAAAACCTGCAGCCAGCAAATACACAACACAGGAAACAGACCACAGAGGAAACAAAAGACAAAAACAATATAACAAACCAATTCAGCTCCAATGGATTGCTGAATGAATTTGGATGCCATGTTGACCAGAGAACAGCCAGGAGACAGGAGACAGGACATGAACATGGAGACATATGACATGGTGTAATGGCACCTGAGCTGGTCCACACATGAATCGGGTCAGTACATGGGGAGAGTCAAGGAAACTCCCAGTCCCAGGCACTGAAATGACAGAGTTAAAAACCTACCAGCCAGATGTCCACCCAGAATTTAAAATTCTGCCATTACCAGTCTATTGCCTTACTAGAAACTTTTATACATTCTGTGTATTTTTCTTGTTGGATAATGTTTGTATTTTTTGGACTAAAACTTTTCAGTAGTTTTGTCGGATATGTATGGTGGAGGTTTATTCTTTTAATTGCACCACTCTGGAAGTATTTTCGTGCATTTGTCCTTTATCATTCACTTGTGAAAAATACCTTAGCAAGGTACAGTAATCTTGGTGGATAAAATGCATTTTTTCAGTACTGTAAAGACTTCCTAAGGACTTCTACCATGCCCTGCTGGTATGTATGTATTATATTTAGGAGTCAACTGTTAGAGGAACAGGGGCACACCTAAGTGTTATGAGTTCCATTTCTCTCCTATTCTAGAGAATCTTCCATACAAAATTCACTTTTGACAGCTTGATCATACAATAGCTTGCTATAGATGTGTAGATGTCATTGACAAAAATTTGATTAGCATTTTATGTTTTTGTATCTTAGTATATATTTTTATCCTTGTGTACATAGAATTTTAAATACTGTCATTACTTATTAGAACAAGCATTTTAACTTGTTGGCATCCTCAACCATTTATTGAATCCACAAAACACTAATATTTACTATTATATATACTGTTGTCAACTTTTGACAAAACTTCTTTCACATGTCCTTATCCTTGCTTTCAGTTTAGTCAACCATATTTACATGTTTGATTAGACTTCCTTCAAGGTAACTATTTTCTTCTGTATAGAAGATATCACTAACCTAACTGCAATAAGTTGAGAAATTTTAAATGTACATATATATTTATATACATATAAATATATATACACTATATATTGAAAAAGTTCATATTCTCACTTGAATTTTGATGTTCCCACTATTGTTTCTTTCTTTGAACAATTCATCTTTACTTCCTCATATTAATTTCCTTAAAATGTGCACACATACATACATAGGAATGAATGCACAAACATGACAGAATAGAAACAAATGTACTTTAATACTTTTTAGTCCTGTTTTCTTTTCTAACCACTATCTCAATCTAAAAATATTGTGAAGGTAATAGTTATTACTGCCTTTTATCATAGTGGCCTTGGAACTGGGATTAAATGTAGAGTTTGCTCACAATTCTTTCCTCATCCCTCAGGTTGGATGTCCCTCTGTTAAGAATGAATTACTTAGAGTTGAATGTATCCCTTTGTCTGTGTTACATGAATGAAAATACATTTCCCCCACCTAATATTTGAACTCTTGTCCTGGTTGATATTTCAGGAAGTGTTGTTCACTATTTTGGGTGTGTGAGCAGAGCTTGCTATAGAATCATATCTAAATGACACTTTGCTCCTGAAAGATGTTCTTAAATTGAAAATTTGTTAGCCTGACCTCCCATACAACCACATACCCTAAACTGATTGACTCAAACCCAAGTTTTAATTTTATTTTTTTTAATTCCCTGGCTTGAACACAGGACTTGAGTGTTGTCCTTGAGCCTCTTTGTACTCAAAGCTAGCATTCTACTACTTGAAACAAGGCATCTCTTCTGGCTTTGAGTGGTAAATTGGAGGTTAATATCCCACGGGGACTTTCCTACTTGTGCTGACTTTGAACCATGATAGATAGATCTCAGACTTCTGAGTAGTTAGGATTACAAGCGTGAAACACTGGTGCCCACCAAAACAAAAGTTTTTTCACACACATGGAAATTGTTACTCTGAGATAAAGACAACTGAATACTTGATGTCTCATGAAAGTCTATTCCATATTTAAGGGACAGGTTTGTACTGTGGTGCATGTGGAAGTGGGGATAAAGCAAGCTCTCTCATGGCTTAAGTAAGTTTCTGAATCTCATTGATAACAAATTCACTTCATGTCCTTACCTATTCCTATTTACAAACATAAGTACAATATTTGCATTCCATCCTGATTAGGGTAATATTTTAACATATACATTGGCAGAGAAATAAGCATTCAGTCCATCAAAATCTTAAGTTTTTAAAAACTCCTCAAAATTCTATGCTTATTATGTAGGCTTATTTTCAAGAACTACAATTTGTTTTGGGCTTGGATTTTACTATTGAGATTTTTTTAAAAACATGATCTTTTACATAACTTGATTCTGGGATTTGATATATATGAGGTTCAATATGGAAGTTGGACCGCATTTACAGATCCCTTCATTTGCCTCTTTAGGAAGTTCGAGATCCCAAACTACTCTTGTATGAAAGACTAAGTCTATAGCGTTTACAGATTCATCAGGATTAAAATCTTCCCAGACTTGGACACTACTGGACTTCTACAAGATTCAATAGGTGAAAGTAGGACAAGTGAGGAGATACTTTAAAATGTCTAACTTGGTGCCCTTTCAGGTATTAGAAAAGAATGAAAGGAGGCTGAGAAAACGCCATCGCCACTAAGATGCAGCCTGCAACAACAGCAGTTAAGCTGGGAAAGTTTGACTTAGAACGTTTATCAGACCTGAGCCTTTGCTCCTCTCCCCCAGTTTGCCTGACAGCTAACCATACACGTGTGCATGATGCCTCAGGTTGACCACCTCCACAGCCCTTGCAGGCTGGACGCTGGCCTACAGCCAGGATTACAAGGAAAGCTAGCTGAACAGATATTTCAAGGAATTATTCTTTTTTCTGGAGTAGTTGGATTTATCTATGTGTACATGGCTGAACAGTTTAGATGGAATATATAACTATAAACTATATAGTTGGCCGGATTGGCTTTTCTGTGTTTGCTGACATTTCTTCCATGGCCCATCTACAAATGGCATCCCCTCACAACTAAGGAACAGAAGACAAGAAAAATGGGATAGAAAAATTAAGAGGCATGCTAAAATAATTGATTGGGGTTTTCATGAGAACACATACTTTTGTTTTCTCTGAGGTGATCTAAATTGATATCATAACCAAATTATGAGATTAAAACTTCTTATGCTCATAAACAAAGTTGCATGTAGATATAGTTTTCTTTATATTTCAAAGACAGTTAGAAATAACTCAGTTGTGTTTGACTAATACATATTTTAAACCAACTCTTCATTATCTTGTTATGAAATGGAAAACTAAACACAAGTATACAATGTTTCTTCCAGGTATAAATAATAAATGCCTCATAAATGACAGCAAAAAAAAAGAAAAAAGATGAAAGGGAAAGGTATTTAGGAACTTATCAAATTTTGTGATATCCAAGAGTGCATTCAGCCAAGCTCTGGTGGCTCACTCTTGTAATCCTAGCTACTCAGGAGGCTGAGACCTGAGGATCACAGTTAAATGCCAGCCCGGGGAAGACAGACCATGAGACTCTTAGCTCCAATAAATCACAAGAAAAACAAAAGTGGCACTGTGGCTCAAGCAGGAGAGTGCTAGCATGGAGCTAAAAAGCACAGGGACAGCCCAGTGTTCAAGCCCCACAACTGACAAAAAAAGTATGCATTCAAAGATAATGGGATATCTATAATCTAATTAGCTTGGAAAAGGGAAAGGAAAAGTTACTGCAGATTTCAGGTTTATTTAGAGTTTTAAGCCTTATCAATAATTTCCTTTAAGAACTGGGAAGTTGAAAACGACTTTAGAATAAGAAAATATGTTAAGCTGGGTGGTTCACATGTGTTAATCCTAGCTACTCAGCAAAATTATCTATAATTAACAATGAAAATGCAGGAAATAATTTGTATTTCAATGAGTAAATGCTAGCCTTGAAGCAAAAACAAAAAAAAATGAATGAGGCTCTCAGGTTGTGAAACTGAACTAGCACACGCACATGCACACACACATTCACACACACACACACACACACACACACACACACAAACATGCATGCTCATGTGCAAGGTATGTTGAAGTAAATCAGTCTCAGAAAGAGAAATGGGGTCTGTGTCCCCAAAAGAAAAAAGTAAAACACACATATCCATTGTCATGTATATCTGATCAAGCTGCCTAAAGTAGAGTACACATAGAAGTAAAATTTTATGGTGTAACCTCTTTGACCAACTAACAGTATCAAATGTGAACAGTACAAAGATGAATCATATATTGTCTCAGTGGGGTAGGTGTTAAAGAAGAATTGAAAAGAGGCAAAGGAATAGGGAGTCGATGGTTGAGAAAATACTATGTTAAGATTCAATGTACATATGTGAAAATGGAACTAGGAAAGAAAAGGGATGGGTGGTGTTTTTATAGATTGGAGCAGTTGAAGGAAACTGTAACAAAGTCCAAGAGATATTGTCCAAACCAATTGATACATTGTACAACTGTTTAAGAAATTTATCCATGGGGCCTGTAATCCTAATTACTCAGTTGGTTAAGAACTGAGGATTGTGGTTTGAAGGCAGTCATGGCAGAAAAGTTCATGAGACTCTTATCTCCAACAAACTACTGAGAATAGGCTAGAAATGGTGCTGTGGCTTAAGTTTTACAGGACTAACCTTCATCACAGAGAGATTCTGAAACAGCACTCAGATCTTGAATTAAAGTGACAGGACAGGCACAAAAAAAGAAAAAAATAAACAAACAAAAAACAAAAAAATCTTAATTTTTATATTTTTGAAAATTACAAGAAAAATCAATTTTCCACCTACTTCAAGTAGTTATATAATATACATTATTACAGCGATTATGGTGGATAGAAATTTTCTCATTTATGTAGCATCCAATGTTCATTCCCTTTAGCTTATTTTGGAGCTTTTGATTACACCCTGAACAACAATAAGTTTCCTGTTCTCTATCGGATTGCTTGAGAGGACACACCAATAGCCACTGCTCTGGTATCGTTATTGCTTCACTTCAGCTGATTGGGACTGTTAATAATACAAGATGAGAATGGTTTGAGGATTCTTCATGAATTGAAAGAAGAGATGACTAAGAAATGAATTTGTGTAGCCTTTGCAATAGAAAGAACTCCTAAACAATGCCATTTCATAAATATTCAAAATTATGGAACATTATATCCAGATTAATACATCTTCAGCAAATATCCTCATTATATATGGGAATAATGAATCCCTGTTGGACTAAACAGTGTGTTTTGAGCAATTTTTAATAAAAGGCAAAGTTTGCATTGTGAACTCACATTGGGATTTAATGATGAGAAGGAAGTATTTCATGCTAGATTGATTTCATGTACCTCATTTTTTGCACCATCACCCAGATATTTCTGGATTCAGAGATTTTCTTAAGACAGTTATTCCTTCCAAATACCCAGAAATTGTTTTTCCTTCCTGGGCTATGGTTTCTCTTTTTTGATTGTTCAGATTCTAAGTCTGACTAATGTTTGAGAAATGTCCTCCTGATAACTCCTTTGACTGGTTACCTAGGCATATTTTTGACATGACTATGTGTGGACAAAGTTACAATATATACAATGCTGTTCATGCTGTGGCGTAGGCTCTCCATGAGATGATTATTTATCAAACAATACAAACAATGGGAAACAGAAAAGGGAGAGTTCCTTTCCCTGCAAATATAAGGCCTTCTTTTTTGGATGGTACACACTTACAGAAAAGTCACTTCCTAGAGAGGTTTCTTAGTGTGGAAAATTAAAAACTTAAGGTATTTTTCCAAAACCTAACAAATTATAATTATTCAAATTTCTGTGAGGTACTCTAGATATGGGTTCACGTGCTTAAGTAAAAACAAAACATTTACAAGGACAAAATGTATTCGACCTTTCCATAATTCCTTTTAGTTACAAATAAGCTCAACATGCCCATAGGTTATGTTTTGAAAAGTAAAAATTCACCCTTTTCCTATGAGTTTCATAAGTATAAACCAAGCACAACCTGCTAAAACTAATTATCTATACTTTTCAAAAGTGATCTAGATTTGTTCTATGTATTAAAATTTTTACAAATCTCACACTGTAGACATTAGTTATTGTAGAAAAATACAGCTGTGAATAGTCCCATTCGTGATTCTTTACATGGAATTGGCTTTTCTTGAAGAGAACCTTTTTTACTTCTTTGCTGAGTGACCAGGAATTCAAAAGTTTATTTTGATTATTCTCCCTAGAATTTCTTCTTTTTTTATTAATATGTCTTTTTGATTGTTAAAATACCATACAGAGGGGTTACAACTACATGAGCAAGGAAATGAATACATTTCTTATCAAGTATTGTTGACTCCTACTTAGTTTCCCCTTACCATCCCTGCCCCCATTTCCCCCCACCTCCCCGCTAAAGTTGTAAAGATTTTTTTCCACAGAACATCTTGTACATCTCATTGTTGCAATGGGTCCACCTCTATCAATATCTAAACAATTTGTTTTTTCACTTCCCATCCACAAATTATACCTACATCAAATCCAGTAAAAACAGGGGTTTGTGTACCGTGAGGGAGGGACATAAAAAGCAACAAAGAAATCATATTATAAACACATTAGAAATAATAGCAAGAAAGAAAAACTGACTGAGATGCCCCTCAGTAGATGAATGGATCAAGAAAATATTATACACACACACACACACACAAGTACACACACACACACACACACACACACACACACACACACACACACACACACACACACACACAATGGATTTCTATGCCTCCATCAGAAAGATGACATTGCCTTATTTGTTAGGAAATGGAAAGACTTGGAAAAAAATATTTTAAGTGAATTAAGCCAGGCCCAAAGAAACATAAGTCCCATGGTTTCCCTTATTTACAATAACTAATATATGTCTGAGAATAGTTGAAACAGTCAGACATGTTGATGTTAGGTAAAATGAACCCTAAGATAAGGAATCCTAGAATTTCTTACATAACAATTCATCACCGATCTGTGCTATTTTCAAATTATGAATCTGAAATTAAACACAATCAGATTTTCTGTTTTAACTCTGGGATGTACTTCAACATAAGATGGTGTAATTCTTTTAGCGGTACCCTTTCTGATGAACATACAATTTGACAATCCTGCTGGATATCAAGTGATTTTGCATGAGAGAAGTAAGTTAGAGGCAGAGTGTGACATTGTGAACCTTTGGAATTTTCCAGGTCTTCAACTTCAGGTAAAAGTAGGAAAGTTTTCTCTGTATACACTCCATGGCATTAACTGTCTTTATCTGAAGATATGATATAGTGGGCCATTGGAACTAGAAAATGTGTTGGATCTAACTCTAATGATGCAAAATTCACCCTTAGAAGTTATACTTGTTTGTTTCTAGTAAATTACTCCTGTAATACAAGCAATTTAGATCACTGAGATAGTGATATGACTTAAAATCATTCCTAGCAGGGAAGCCTGTGAGATTCTATTTGCCAATTAATCACCAGAATCATGGAAATGGAGCTGTGGATCAAGTAAAACTCAATTACAAAGCCCAGTTCAAGCCTTAGTTTTGGCACACACACACACACACACACACACACACACACACACACACACACACACACACACACACACATACACACACACAAACATACACACACACAACCTTTATGCCCTATGTACTTAGAAACAACCTAGTATTGCACATTTAAGTATTTTTAACTTAAGAAAATGTATTAATTGACTACTAGATAGAAGATGAAGTAAATAAATTAACAGGGGTAGACACTGGTGGCTCGTGTTAGTTTAAAGCCCAAATGGACAGAAAGTTCTGTGAAACTCTTATCTCTATTAACTACCCCAAAGCTCAAGTAGGATTGGAGCTCAAGTGGTAGAGTGCTAACCTTGAGCAAAAAAAGCTCAAGGAGAGTGTCCAGACAGTGATTTTAAGCCCGAGGATCACTAACCAACACCCTCCAATACAAAGTTAGTTTGTTTCTGAATGTTTGTTTAGAATGTTATCATAAAATATAAACTGCTTTTTCCCTAGCAGGTTTCTATGCTGTAACAAAGCATCAGAGGATCACTTTATGTGTATTAAATATTTATTTTGCTGGCTTCTGTATATGTTCCATTCACTGCTATTTGGGCATATTTGGTGAGAAGAATCAGTGAAGAACACTGTATGAGAATATTCTCACAGCATGGCCACTGCATAAATACGAAGAAAATGAGATTAGACTGGGGCTTCATGTAATTGTCTAAAAACAGAGACATGTGATTTACCCTACACTCTACTTTTAAAGCTTCAAATAGAATTCTTCCTTGGTCCTCATCATGTCTCTGATGAGTAGGATACTGTGAATAATGACATGAATTCAGGAAAAGTGCATAGGGCTGGAGACTAGGATTTGTTTTCTCAGCACTAATCTCTACCATTTAAAAGTCTCTCACTTGTCAATAGTTCTTTGGTCTCATTAGAGATCAAGGTTGTTATATGATGTGGAATCTATAACAGCATTGATGTAACTGTCTAGATTTATGCTTATAGAAATACTATGCTTATGGGAATGTGACTCAGTGGTAGAGTGCTTGCCTGGCATGCATGAGGCCCTGGGTTCACTCGTCAGTGCCACATAAACAAAAAAAATTAAAAACATTAAAAAAAAATAAATACTATGCTTAATAATGCTATTCTTTGAAACATTGGAATTTTTGGGTAAAACGCTGAATATTAACTGGCACATACCAGATATTTCTAAGCTTCCTCATTTTGTCTGCAGTGCAAGTTTTGATCCTGTATTTGGGGAATCACATCAGGAGGGAAAGGCTGCCTGTTGATTTGATTGTACCCCTTGCTGAGAGTATAAGATGGCTAGTCTGACAGGTAATTGCATGATTTAGGTAGAAATACATTCTCTCTCCCCAAAAATCCCTGCTCCTTTCAATGCAAAAGTTATGTATTAGAATTGTAGCATCAGTATTTCTTTCCTCACTTATTAATTTAATTGTAACTATAGATGATACTGCTCCATGAAAAAGAATCACAGAGTTTGAATTACTTGTAGGGTTATTTTTTCTACTCTGTTTTCTGTATGTTTATTCAACTACTCAGTAATATAAGTACCTTTGATTGTATTAAATTCAAGTCCTTTTTATGGACAAGGTCTCCATCTTCTTCAAAATTACCATTAGACTATAAAGAAAACAGACATCTTTCACATGTCAATTTCCTAGTGCTTAGAAATGTTCTTGAACAGAGCAAGTGCTTTGTGTTGGTTTTAGCATAAGGAGCAGTCAAAAGTGTTCTGTATAGTATGACTTTGGAGCCTCAGAGTGTGATTTGATTCTCTGTCCCAATGCATTACAGGTGACATGGAGTGACAAATTCAACAACTGAAAGCATGGGCTACATAACTAATTAATATTGAACAGAAGCATACGGGAATTTTAATTTCAGCTGCAGAATTTTGGATTAATGGTTTGAATAATACACACAACGCTGAGAATTATTATGGCAGTGCTTTGCGTTCAGAAAAATTATGGATTATGGATACTTTTGTATATTCATTTATTTTGTCATTCTTATACATCACTATGCTTCTTAATACTCAAATATATTTCATTAATATTTTCTACTTAACAACGTTCCATATTTCATACACTTATTAGTGTGTTTTCTATAATAGTTGTAGAGTTCTATTCATATATCTGCTTTTTGCCACATCTGTAAGTTTGTTTTGTTGGATCAGTCTCTCCCCATCCTCTCTGTTTCCTTTCCTCCTTCATTCTCTTTTTTTAATTAATAAGCTTTTTTTTATTTTGAAAATACTGTACAGAGGGGTTACAATTACATGAGCAAGGTAATGAGTACATTTCTTATCAAGCATTGTTGCCTCCTCCTTAATTTCCCCTTACCATCTCTGCCCTCCCAGCTCCTCCCTGACCCCAACTCCCGCCAAAGTTGCAAAGTTCGTTTTCTGACATAACGTCTTGTACATCTCATTGTTGCAGTGGGTCCACCTGTATCCCTATTTAAACAATTTGTTTTTTCCCTTCCCCTCCCCAAATTATACCAACATCAAATACAGTGAAAACAGGGGTTATACCGTGGGGGAGGGAAATGCAAACCAACAAAAAGGGGAGGGACATGCAAAGCAACAAAAAACATCTTATAAATATGTTAGAAACAATAGCAAGAAAGAAAAAAAAATTGAGTCTTTAGCTTGGGTTCATTTCACCTAACATCAACTCTTTTTCCTCTACTTTCTCTAAATTTCTTTAGAATTTCAAGAATTGATTTATATCATTAAAATACACTTTAAATGTGTATCATGATGCATTGGATGTGTGGAGTTCTGTTTCACGAAAATATAGATTTACAATTGTTTGCTTATCCATGGTTGTATTTATTTTAAACATATTCTTGTTTAATACCTTTAAAATATTTTACATACAAAATTATAGATGTATACTTTGTATGATACCAATAGATTCTACATCTCTTGATATTAAGTAAATATTCAATGTCCAATATTTTAATTGTATAAGAAATGCATTGTTCATTATTTAATGGACTAAATTTTCGGATTCTGTTCAAGATTTGACTATTTAAAACACATGGTCACCTAATGGCATCTATTGCCATCATCTATTGCTCATTGTGCATTTCCTCTGACAGTATTATTTATAATAAGTGAGTGATTGTGGGCTAACAATGGACTTCTATTGCTTTACTATTTTGTCGGTTGTGGGACTGGAACTCTGGGCCTGGGTACTCTCCATGAACTTTTCAGATCATGGCTAGCATTCTACTACTTAAGCCACAGTGCCACTTTGGTTTTTTGGTGGTTTATTGGAGATTAGATTTTCCGGAATTTTCCTGTGTGTGCTGGCTTTGAACCGCAATCCTCAGATCTTAGCCTCCTGAGTAGCCAGTTTTGCCAGCAGCACTTGGCTGTTTTGAATTGGAATTGGCAATTGAATTGAAAATATAACTCTGTATTGAATTGGAAATATAACTATATTGGCAAAAATCTTTATATTTCTTTTCCTTTGAAATGGAATATTACCTAGCAAATATTTCTATATCATCAGTAATTGTATAAAAAGATGGTTAAAATACTTCAGTTTCTATTGAAGTTCAGGTTTGTCTTCTCTGGATTTTAATAATTGCATCAATAGATTGGATTAATGTTGCTATGTAAAACATTAATTACTCATTCAGTAGCAAACAATTAACTCTCATCCAAAAATGAGTTCCCCACATGAATTCCACTATGCAAAATTCAGAGTACATTTTGTCAATCAGGAAAAGAGCAGATTATCAAATCTGAGTTAGAAAAAAGAGACTAGCGATGATGATTAAGACATTCTGTCAATATTGTGCAAATATTATAGTCAATTGTAGAGAAGACATTGGTGTTGACATTGGTGATAGCAAGGCAATGAAAGAAGATATTCAAATGCTTGCTACCCACTTAAATGAGGGGTAATGAGATGAACAGAGCATTCAAATTGGTAGCAAGTATCCCAGGGAAGTACATATTAAATATACACATAATAATTTATGCATGTATAGTTAGTATTCACTAGTGGGGCAGAGGTTTGGGTGGCATGAGTTCCTAAGAGCTCCACAGAATGATGTCTTCAGGCATTTGCTCTATTTAACTTCAGGTTAGGCACAAAAAGAGTATATACTGTTACTATCATAGTACAATGGTGTCACCTAGTTTGACTTCAGTTCCTCCAGGAAAGATACAGAAATCCATCCTTTCATGGACACACACCCACACACACACACACACACACACACACACACGAATAGGAACACAAATGTGCACACTCACATACACACAAATGTAAAGGAACTAAAAACTAGTCATTTTTTTAGAGGCAGAGAATTAAGATCAAATGCTATATATATACAATTCAGGCTGATACTAGAACTATAATTTTTCATGTGCACTAGTGGCTCACATGTAATCCTAGCTGTTCAGGAAGCTGAGATCTAAGAATCATGGTTCAAAGCCAGCCCTGGCAGGATATCCATGAGACACTTACCTACAATAGACCAATAGAGAATCAGAAGTGGAGCTGTTTCTGAAGGTGGTAGAGTGCTAGCCTTGACCAAAAAAGAGCACAGGACAGTGTATCTGTCCTGAGTTAAAGACTCACCACAGAGAAGCAGTGTGTTTCTTCAGCTTAAATCTCTTTAAATAATCATAGATAAATCTAATGTGTCTTGAACTGCTGAATGCAGAGAGAAAACAAATTTGAAAATACCAAGAAGGTTTGGTAGTATATTTATTAGACACTAAAAACAACAAAATATATACCAAAGGATAGTGGTGCTGGAGGTTTGCCCTGGCTTTGAGCTGCACAACTTCTGATATTATTGCTTATAGATCCTTAATCTACTTGCTTGTTATTAGTTGATGTCAAAGAAAAACTCTGTTAGGACCACTGAATAACTACAACTCTGTTAGCCAAGGTGTGTTATCACATTGGTTGCTTCTCATCCATTATTTTAGATTCAAAGTATTTCAATTCAATTCAAAGTATTTCCTATCAGATCAGTATCACATACTTCAGAACCAGGAATTTTAAGCCAGGCACACAGTTGTTAAGAGAACTTGTACCTCTGTACAAAATCTGCTGTTCAAATGAAGACTACAACACATAAATATGTTTCATAGAGGATGGTTGGTGAAAGTGAAAGGTACCATTATGGATTAGCTACTTATTCTTCAAGCAAAGAGATCAATGATGTCTACATTTAAGTTGTGTTACCCAATTTTGAAGAAAAACACAACAGAAGTTTTATTGACAAAATAAAAATACCAAGAAGCAATGAAAAGTTGAATTAATGCCACAGCAGATAATTCATGAGGACTGAAAGTAAAAAGTGACACAGGATAAGACATCTTTCCTGGCATAAATCATTAATGCCTTAAAATGGAAGAACACCTCTGGGCACCAGTATATCATGCCTACTACTTATTAGGTCGAGATCTGAGGATCATAGCTCAAAGTTAGCTTGGGCAAGAAATTCCATGAGATTCTGCCCTCCAGTTAACCCACACACACAAAAAAAGAGCCAGAAGTGCTGTTGTGGCTCAGGTGTTAAAACACTAGACTTGAGCACAAAAGCTTAAGGACAGTGCCCAGGTCCTAAATTCAAGGCCTGTAACCTTCACAAATACACACACATACACACATACACACACACACACACACACACACACACACACACACACACACACACACACACACAAACTAGTAAAAGTGAAACCCACTCCCACAATCAGCAGGAAGGGGCTAATCTTTCCCTTAGTCTTCCTTTTTGATTCATGTAATAAGCCTTTTTTCCCATTAGGTTGCTAGTTATTTTTTCTGGTCTTCTTTTGATTAATAAAAGTGACACATATGGATGATTTTCTGCTTGAAAAGATACAAAAATCTTTGAAACAAGTAAACATCATACTTACAATCTAGAAGTAAATACGGTATGCTTACTTCTATTTGAGGACCATGGTACACTCTACTGGTGTTTCTTAATCAAGCTGTTTGGTGTAACACCTGAAAAATCTAGTTTCACCTCTTCTGCCTCAGTCCTTCTCCTTTAGTTGAAGGAAAAAGATAGAGTGGATTTTCTCTTCTTTCTCCAATGTGATAACCTGCCCCTCTAAAAGTATAACTGTAACACTGTCTTCTCAGATGCATGAGGTGAAAAGGCTTTGTAAAATGCAAAGAACTTTGGGAAGAAATTTGTTATACTGCACTGATAGATACCATCTTGAAAATACATCGCACTTCCTTATCTCCCACATTTTAGTTATGGTCAATTTTCAGAAAGACTTTTCTAAGAACATTGCTTTTAGAGGTACTAATACCTTGGAATGTAAGAAAGAGTTGCATCACATTTGTACTAGAAAAACCAGTTTATTGACCAAGATCACTTCATTTGCTTGACTTTCTAATATATACTCTTTCAATTGTATATTCTTAAAGGTTGCAACACAGAGACTTAAACAACCCTATTTTTAAATAAAAAGCTGTACCATGTACTCACACTGATATACAGAGAAAATTCCTTGAATTCTGACACTGTGGAAAAGACAGTAAAGAGACCAGATTGAAACTGTAGAGTTTTGCCTATGTTCTGCTATAAAACAAACAGATTTCCCAAATGCCTAACCAACTCAGAAATTTCTAAAACAGAAGATTACTACACTTGAAAATAGTGAATCTGATATCTAAACTTTTGCCATTTTGTTATCCAAAACTCTATTCTAAAATGAAAATGATGGAATAAAATATGAAAATGCAATGTAAACATAATTTCAGACACAACACTGATTAGACAAACCTTTTTCTCAACTGTCGGAAGTGTAATGAAAGGGATTATATGAACCATAGCACGCAAATAATCCTTAAAACCAAGGGGAAAGAATGTAAGTATTTACATATCAACAAATAATTAGAGATCATCAAAAAGACCACAGAGAAATTATGTCTGTATAAAAATCACTTAAAGAAGTCATGACTATAGTTGCTGAATGGGGCAGTAGAGAAAGAGGCAATAAAATCACTCATGCAGATTGAAAAACAACTATAAAAAGTTCTTTCACATAAAAAGAGTGGAATTAAACAGTTTAGAGAAAAACATAAAATGATTAGACTATATTTCCAGATGTCACATTATAAGAATGGTTAAAGGGAATTATCTAGAGAATAGGACAAAACATGTTAAGAACTCTGATTACACAAATATGCAGTGTTAAGAATAATTACACAAATTTGGAACAAAAATTCAACTTTCTATGTTCAAATTTGGTCTCCCAGAAAATATTTTTGATATTATGGATATATCACCAATGTAGTTAAGAGTTTATAGATAATGGTACTATAAAGTGAGTGATTTCAATTGTTTATATTATGGATACCTTGAGTTGGGAACATGCTAAGATATGTGCACTGCTAATGAACAGTAAAATGTAATCGGAAGACTATTTAGATGAGTTTAAATATATTTCAGTAAGTGGGAAATCACAAAAATGCACAAAAATATACTTTATTTCCTAAGGGGGCAGAGAAAACCTATAAAGCACCAAATTAAATGAGTAGACAAAAAGCTTAAGAAGTTTATTTGCAAGGACCACACAAATAGAAAACTTACAGATATGCATACATTTATCAGTAGATAAATGATCAGTTTTAGTAGCAATTATCAAATGCAATAATTAAAACAGCCACAGTGAATTGGTTGACCAGGACCAACTTTTGTGGCTATACAAGAAAGTACATTTGAATAAAAAGGTACAAGATTTGGAATAGAAAATAATTTCTACAACTCCTAGAATCTTAGCTATTCATGAATAGCTCAGGGTCACAATTAAAATACAAAGGGGACAAATATGTCCATGAGACTTTCTAGGATTCTTTAGCTAGGGTTGTGACTAAATAGAACAATGGCTTTGACAAAAAGCAGCTCATTTATGGAGCCCAGGCCTTGAGTTCAAGTCCAAGAACAGCACAAAATGAAAAAGAAAGGTATGGAGGAAGGGAGGGAGGAAGAAAATAGAAGGAAGAAAGGAATGAAGGAAGGAAGAAAGGAAGCAGGGAGGGAAGGAAAGATAGATCATTTCCAGATATCTATGTGGATGTTCAAAATTTGGGCTGGCTGCTATTCTTGGATGCTTTGCAGACTCAGGGAATGGGCCATCTGTGGGAATGACTTGCAGAATTAGGGTAAAAAGGTGCGGAATCCATTGAGTTGTTTGCCAACCATTTGAATGAGGAACAGGGCTGTGGGAATCAGGCCTATGATCCTATCACCTTCGAGTTTCTTCAGAAGGTGCCCGGGTGCTGGGTGTGGGTCAGTAATCCCAGCAGAAGCTGCTGTCTGATTGAAAGGTATGTGTTGGAGAGTGGGGTCAGGTTAAATTCATGCCAAGGGACCAAAAATTAGTACCAGAATCTTGAAGCTTGCAGTCAGTGCCTGGCTCTGATGAGATTCAGAGAGTCCTGCACACAAGGTCCATGTCTGGTACACCAGGATGAGCATAAGGACCCCATCCATGCTCTAGCATCTAACCTTGCAAAGCCTACTGAGCAACCACTCCTTTGTCATTTCAGCCCTGGAGAATCTACCAGTGCTATTATTCCCTACTCTTTATGGAGGGCTGTGTCCAGGGCCACTCAGAGGTGCTGAAGGCCATGGTGTAGGCCTGGCCCTTCCTCTTCTTTCCCTTGAGGAATCTGGCAGAATCACCAAACCTGGAGGCCTTCAAAGGGCTTGATCTCCTAGTGTCCTCAATGGGTTCGATCTCCTAATTGTCAAGAAGGAGCACCCCATTGGGTGGAAACAGCAAGTGCTGTTTGTGGCAATTTGTGGCAATTGCAACTTGAGATAAGGATTTAGAATTATCATTCCATGGCACGATTATCTTCTCTGGAAGTCCTGACTGAAAGGTCAACAGAGAGTCACCTTTCAGCTGGGACTGAAGAACAGCCTTTGATCCTCTCCATTAACCTGACTATTGAAGATGGCACCCAGGATGAATTCCAAACCTATCTCCGCTAGTGGGCCAGGAAGTGGAAAGAAGGAGTCCAACTGTGCTCAACCAAGCTTCAGATTCTGTCTGGCTCCTCTACAAAATCCGGAAGGCTCTGCATGAGGTGAGCTTTGACTCCATCACTGAACTTGTGTTGAACAATTTCTGGTGTCCAGAAACCATGAGAAAATTTTCTCCTTCCGGGGGTCAGACAAAGAACCTTTGCCTATTCTTCTCCAAGATAAGTGACAACTTCTACACTTCCAGCTTCAGTAATCTCTCATATTTCTGCAAATACATGGCGCATCTGGGGCAGCCTCAGCATCTCCAGGAGTTTCCTGTGCAGGATATCTTTGTCCTGTATGGATGGCTACCCTCCATCCTCAGGAACTCGACGACTTTGAACACCTTTACTTTGAGTTCATGTTCACTGAAGGAAGCCAATGTGAAGTCCTTGTGCCAGTGTCCCTGTGCCAGGCAGCTCAAGCACCTGTATATGAGGAGTTTGTGCATGGGCTGTTTCAATCCTGAGTCCCTGTGAGCCCTGCTGGAGCAAGTGACCGGCACCATGGAGATCCTGGTCTTGGAGCACTGTGACATCACTGAACCCCAGCTCTTGACAATCCTGCCCTCCCTAAGCCAATGCTCCCAGCTGCATTTCCTCAGCTTCTATGGAAATTGCATCTCCACAGCCACCCTGAACAACCTACTGTACCACACAGCCAGGCGAGGCCATTTAAGCGAGGGCCCCACCTTACCCCACTGGAGAGCTACTGCCCTCCACAGTGGGGCCTAGGGAACCTTGACCCCTACAGATTTGCCCAGGTTCAGGCTCAGTTGGCACAGGTCTTGAGAGAGAGGGGGCCAAACCAGAAGGTCCAGATCTGTACCAATTTCTGTGATCACTGGCCAAAATGCCAATTATATAGCCTGGAGCCCCATGGCTACTAGCAGCTCACCCCCGAGGGTCTTCCTAGCCTTCTGCTCTGCTTATGTAGTCACATGCATCTTCTAGAATCTCTTGTCGGCATCACAGAGGAAACCCAAGACACAAGTTCATTTTCCATGGAGCACACCCTGCATTCTTCTGTGCGGGTGGAAGAGACTGGGTGTCTTTTCCTGAACTTCCTAGCTATCAAACCCCTGGACTTCTCATCCCAGTAGGCATCTATGTGTCCTGTGTACACAATATTAGGAAGCTGGAGTGGTCTCTGCCTGGTAAGAACTGGAACATGATCCTGTTCCTAAATGTTTGTAAGCAAACCTACAAGTGCTGCGGCAATCCCTCAAGATCTTTCATTTACTGCATCACTCCCTTAATAAAACAAAAATAAAGGAAAAGCATGAATAGAATTGTGTCATTTCTAAGCACCAATGAATGAAACTATTTTTGGTGTTGAGAATCCTAGCTACTCTACTAGTCTGAGATCTGAGCATCATAGTTCAAAGCTAGCCTGGGCAAGAAAGTGTCTGAGATTCTCATTTCTAGTGAATCACCAAAAAATGCTGAAGTGGAGCTGTGGTTTAAGTAGTGGCATGCTGGTATTGTGCATTAATGCTCAAGGACAACTCCCAGGAAGTCAAGTTCAAGACCCAGAATTGGTACAACCCAACTACCATCAAATATACCCATGATCAAGATATGGATCCAATTTTAGAGAAAATGGAGTGGGTGGGGAAATTCAATATCAAATACCAAACGACATCCATGAAAACAAGAGAACTTTTTTCCAAAGTGTTTTGTGATGAGCGTCCTAGTTACTCAGCTAGTCTAGGGTCTGAGGATCACAATTGAAATCCAGGCTGGGAAGGAAGGTCTGTGAGACTCTCTTCTCTATTCAATCACCAGATACACTCTTAGTTGTCCTATAGCTTAAATGTTAGAGTGCTTGCTTTGTACATAAAAGCTCATGGACACAATAATGAAATATAAGGTGTATGAACCCTACAAACATGTTTGTGAGAATAAGTATCAGTATCCCACAGTGATGTAAAACGTTTGAAATTTATGTATTCACTTAATCTATATAAAGAAAAAAAAAACTAAAGGGTATCACTACAGACCCTGAATTTAAGCCCCAATGTTGACACAAAAACAAAAGCAAAATAATGCCATGATCACACTCAAATATAAATATATCCAATCTTAGAGAAATTTATAAGTAATTTTCAAAGTCAAATGTTATAAGACATTACATGTAACAAAAGAATTTCTGCTTCTACAGCATATTTTTGGATGATAATTTTCAGTATGTAAATGTGGTTTGTGGTTGATCAGACATGTCTTAAAACTTCCGGCTCACTTCAATTTGTTTTTCTATAAGGAGTATTAACTCTGTGTCCACCCAGGCATGCCAAAAATAAAGAATGAAAATATATGACCTTCGGTATCCTTCCATGAAGAACTATAAAGTAAAGTATGTGACATCACCTTCCTATGATGGTAACAGAGTTTCACTGGTTTTTTTTTTTTGCTTCAAATCAAAATAAACTAATCAAAGCGTGGGGACATCTTTATGGAGCTGTGAGGGAACTGAGACCACCCACACTTTGACCCATCATTGAATACCCATTATATGGACATAAAGTATTATATGTGTATATTTAATATGTATTACTCTGGGATATTTACTATCAGTTATGTGTGACCTGCTTAGCTCATGACTCCTTATTGAAGTGGGTATTTATCCACTGAATGTCATTTTGGGGGGGGGGCGGTCATGAGGCCTGAACTCTGGGCCTGGGTGCTGTCCCTCAGCTCTTCAGCTCAAGGATAGTGCACTACCACTTGAGCCAAAGCGTCTCTTCCGGCTTTTTCTCTTATGTGGTGCTGAGGAATTGAACCCAGGGCCTCATGCATTCAAGGCAAGTGCTCTACCACTGAGCCACCTTCCCAGCCCCTGAATGTCATATTTTTATTATTACTAATGTCAATACCAGAACTTCATCTCTACAATTGGCCATACTATTTGCATAACCTTGTCAGTTTGTGTAAAGAATCATCTCTTCTCTTTTTTTTCTCAGATTTATAACTTTTTTTTCCTTCCTGATGGCCTAAATGCACTTAGTTCTGCATAATGGATAGTTGGGGACCTCATGTGTCGCGACGAGTGTTAATGTGCAATCAGTGTTTAATTCACCAATAATAATCCAATTGTATTGAAGAAATTATTAAAATAAAGAAGAAAGATAACGTAAACTTTCTAGAAACTAATGAATTTTGACCATCTCTTGATAAAATACTAATAATTTAGAAATATTTGCAAAGTAGTATGCCTTATGAAAGGATAATAAAGAGTAATGTGGAATTTTGCCAATACTTCCAATTCAAAACTAAAGTCCATTGTTAGTATATAATCATTCTCTTAGTAGAAATTAAATATCATTGGACTCATTAATTGCATGTTGAAGGAAAACATTTATAGTACTCAGATATACTAAAAAATAGATTTTCACATAAAGCAATACAAATGCCAGAAGACAGAAAGGTGCAATAAACCAAAGGACAGGGCAGAAAGGCATGCCATTATGTGACCATTTGTCAGAAATAGTCATGTCTTTCTTTAAACATAGTATAAAACCCAATAGTTCAATCTGTTTCGAATAATGCATTTCTTATAAAATTAAAATAATAGAAATGTAAAAATTATTTGTTATCACATCAATTGGAAACATAAAAAGAAAAAGTATTTATAGACAGATAAAATGTATATAATTTTAAGTCAGTTGACAGTTGCTCACCCATGTAATCCTAGCTACTCAGGAGACTGAGATCTGAAGATCACTTTCAAAGCCAGCCCAGGCAGGAAAGTCTGTGACTCTTATCTCCAATAAACCACTTGAAAACCAGAAGTGGTGCTCTGGCTTAAGTGGTAGACTGCTTGCCTTGAGCTGAAGAGTGCAGGGACAGGATTCAGGCCCAGACTTCAAGCCCAACAGACCGACAATAAAAGCATATAATTTTGTATATATAATATTTTTAAGGCTATAAAAAAAAGAATTACTTGAAAAATACATCCAGCCATGGGTAAACAACCTACTATGAATCTTTACTTTTTAGCTATTACTTCATAAAGCCAATACATTATGGTATACAATTGAAGTGTATTTTTGTAGCTTATAAAATCCATTTTTGAAATTCTGAAACAACACAGAGAAAGCAGAGACAGAAGAGGAAGAAGAAAAGGAATGAAAGGAAAGACAGTGGGAATGAAATTGGACATGGGGAAGATGGATCTGACAAAATAGATTGAGGAATATGGAAAAAGGCAGATGTGTGAATGGAAATATATAACAATGAACCAAAATACATTCAACTGAGTATATGAAACCATGCACTTTTAAAAGTGCATAATATGAATGAATTGTGACTAAGAAGAATAGTGATATAAAGGCAGGCAGAAACTATATTTCAAAAATTAGGAAAATATGTATAAACTAAGCTACATAGAAAGTTTTGATCTGGTGGTCAAGGTTAAAAGCTAAATTGGACAGGAAATCAAAAAGAATATTAATTCCAGTTAACTATCACAGAGCAAAAATTAGAGTTCAATTGGTGAAACATTATCCTTATGCAATAAATAAATAAATAAATAAATAAATAAATAAATAAATAAATAAATAAATAAATAAATAAATAAATGGACTGTACCAGGCTTTAAGATCAATTCCCAGACAGACTAGCAGCAAAAAAACAAATTTAGGCAAATGCTTAAGAAAGCATAATTTGTAAACTAGAAGCAATGAAAATACACTAGTGGAGATGATTAGATAAGTACTCAGTAAATAGAAATAAAAAAATAGAATGATATTCAAATTTACCTGGCTTTGGTTACAACTTGTGACTCAACCATTACTAGAAAAATGAGTGCGAATCACTTATTCATGGAATTCATTACAACAATATAAACTAATATCTGATGGAAAAAAGAATGTAGACCATCTGCACATTTGGTCATCCATGTAAGTTCAATCATAAGAGGACTTATTTTTCATAATATGTGTTTTGTCCCGGAAGCCATGCAGAAAATTTCTATCTGGCCTTAACAAAATGATGTAGCAGTTGGGGGCAAAGATGCCACCCAGCAACTCTTACTGGAATCCAAGATGGAGAAAACCTCTGTAGCCACCCTGACTTTCCTTTTGTCACTGAGGTAGACAGGCAGGAATGTGAACCGGATACTACAGAACACCAGCATGCTGAAGGGTAGGAACTTGGCTTCATTGAAGGTGCCAGGCCAGAAAAAACATAATGAAGCTGGCCAGGGCCAGGGGAGCCCAAGTATCCCAAGACACAGTAAAAAGTGGTGAGGGAACCCTTGTTACACAGGATGAGCACATGGCCACATTTAGAGTGTATATCTGTGTAAGAGTAGGAAGGTGAAGTCTCCAGTCAGAGTACACAGAGAGGTACCTAGATCAGAGTACAGATAGGAATGGTGACGTTAGGAGCCCCTGATAGCAGCAGCCACCTCATGTTTCTCCCTAGAGAAGTGACCTTGAAGGCCAGATCCACATTTACAGTTTTGGCCAAGACAGCAGAAATAGATACTGTGAATGCAACTCCAAACGTGGTTTGCTGTGGAATGCAGGTGATTGTGTTGGAACAGCCATTAAAGAGCAAAGGAAAGTGAGAACAGAAGATGAGGGAGATGAGCAGGATGTACCTGAGAGCCTGGCTACTAGCTTTTTTTTTAATTGTGAAAATGCTGTACAGAGGGGTTGCAATTACATGGGCAAGATAATGAGAGATCACTAGCTTTGACAGTGGAGGTGTTCTGATGTTCACAAAGACTCCAAGGACAATTCCCTGTTAGTGTACATAAATAAATGGCCATGCAGGTCAAGGCCATTCCCAAGAGCTCTCCATTAGCCAGGAAACTTTCATCTCTTTAAGTCACTGGTTACTCTCTGCATTGGCATACTGGTGATCAGGACACTTTACACATTGCTCCATATCTAGTGAGGAAGTCAAATAACCAATAGTCACTTTTCACTACTTAAAAGAATATTGGGAATCCCTACATAGGGATAATACTAACATGTCAACACTTACTAGCAACAAAAGAAAATATTATAAATTATTCCTTGATATGTTCAGTACTATTTCTATTTCTTCTTCATGTTCCCACACTCTTGCCTACATTTTCCTTTTTCAGTTTGAATCTTTTTTTTTTACATACTGTGACTATCACCCATAATATTTATTTCCATTTGTAAAAGCCTATGAAAAAATTTTTGCACATACTGGAGCATGTGGCTAATGATATCTGAAGAGTATGGTTCGAAGCCATCCCAGGCAGGAAAGTCCATGAGACCCTTATTTTTTTTTGTGGGGGGGGGCGGTCATGGGGCCTATCCTCTGGGCCTGGGCGCTGACCCTCAGCTCTTCAGCTTAAGGCTAGTGCTCTACCACTTGAGCCACAGCACCACTTCTGGCTTTTTTCTTTTTGCTTATGTGGTGCTGAGGAATAGAACCCAGGGCCTCATGCATGCAAGGCAAGCACTCTACCATTGAGCCATCTTCCTAGCCCATGAGATTCTTATTTCCAGTTAACCACCAGAAAACCAGAAGTGGTGATTTAGCTCAAGTTGTAGAGTGTTTGCCATTAGCTGAAGCTTAGAGACAGCAGCCAGGCTCAGAGTTCAAGCCCCTTGACAGACCAAAATAAAAAGAACGTTTCTGCATGTTAAATGCTGCCATACTAATTCTCAGTCTTTTGTGTACTACTGAAACAACTAATCCAAAATTCTGGACAGAAATGTTTGGAATTCCTTGAATGTCTCTATGCAATATAAATAAGAACCCATTAGCTATTCCTTGCAGACATTATATTTGTCCATCTGACTCATCAATAAAGTGGTGGAGAACAAAAGCTGTACAATCATCCTCTGCAAAACACTGTTGCCTGCTTCTTCGACCAAACCCAACACAGAGTGCACACTCTGTTGAAAGAACATTTCTGGTCACTAGGAAATAAAGGTGTACAAGATGTCTGTTTTTTTTTGCACCCTAAAGTGAACTTGAAGAAGATAGAGACCATGTACTTAAAAAGGCTTCACACTTCATATGATAGACATTAAACTTACATTGCTAAGGAGTGGAATAATCATGTGTAAAATGAGTAGAAAAAAATAATCTTACAAGTAATTCAGAGCCTGTATTTTTTATTTCAAGGAGCAGTGTCATCCAGTGTCACAATTAATTTACAAGGTGAAAGAAGGAAGTCTTTGACTATGCAATTATTATACAACATTTGTGTTTCAGGGATTGGGTAACACAAGGGAGTAATCATAAATTTGTTCCTAAGTCATGCACTTACCTATTAGCTATCTCTTTCTCTGAGCAAAGAGTACAATCAAAGCAACAGGTAATCTTTCCTTCCTGAGGGGATTTCCTGAATCCAGGACATATCTCACTGCAGACAGAGTGAGGAGCCTGAGAACAATAAGATATTTGTCAGTAAATGTATAGAATTTTACATAATACTAAAAAGTCTATTGATTTAAAGAATAGGATTATTAAGGATATAATTGTATGAACATAATTCTAATAATGCAGTTATAGATTCCACATCATATATCAAAAGTGTTATGTAGTATATACTTAGTCTCTATCTAGCCTGAACTACTGAGAAGTGTCTGACCTTTAAAAGAAAGAGGATAATGATGGGAAAGTAGGTCCTGGTTGACAGCCTTCTGGAATTTCCTTGAATTCATAATATCCTATGTAGTCTCCTTCTCATCTGTGACATGTTGAGGGAGAAGGAGAAAGAATCCTCTTGATGCTTTAAAAGTATGCTATAAGATAAAGCACAGGCTTCATCTTTATAGGGTTATATGAAGCCCAGGCCCTTCCAATCTTCTTTTCATCTATCCAGTGCCATGCATTGAAAATCTGCTCACACAAGCTCTTTCACTGTTTGCTCTCTCCACAGATCATTAAAGTAGCAAGACAACAAACCATTGAATGGATTCTCCACAGAAGGGAGCAAAATAACTCTTTAAAAAAATTAAATGTTTCCTCTGATACTTTCTCTCAGCATAGAAACCAGCTAAGAAAAATACAATTCACATTCTATGATAACATTCTAAATAAATATTGAACAACACACTTTTAACTTTTTATTTTTTGGGTGCTTAACCTAGAGATAAAAATCTGTATCTGGCCACTGTCCTTGAGGCTGTTTTGCTCAAGGTTACCACTCTACCACTGGAGCCATAGCTCCACTTGATCTTCTTGGTAGTTAATCAAGATAAGAGTCTCACAAAATTTTCTTCCCATTTTAGCTTTAAACTGATATGTAATCTTAGATCTGGAAGGATAGGATTACAGTCATGAGTCCCTAGTGCTCAGCTCCATTAATTTATTCTGTTTCTTTTCTATCCAAGAGTCAATCAATAAAATTTCTTAAGTTTGATATACTTAAATGTTAGTAAGCACAGAGAGTATAAAGTCTGTGTGTTTTTTTTTTCTGTGTGTGAGAGTATATGTGTGAGCCAGAACTATTGTTGAATTCAGTGCCTGGGCTTTGTATCTAAGCTTTGCTGCTTAAGGTTAGCACTGTATCACTTGATCCACTGCTCTACTTCCAGTTTTTTGGGTGTTTAAATAAAGATAACAGTCTCACAGGCTTTTCTGCTAGGACTGATTTGAAACCATGATACTAAAATCTCTGACTTCTAAACATCTAGTATTATAGGAGTGACTTTTCTGGCCCCAGCCAGGAATACATTTTAAGGGTGAAATCTGCTTATTTATATTAAATTACAATTAGATCACACCCACCTTTGTAGTTCCTATGGCCCACTCTACCATATTTTATTATTCAAACGCTTGTGAACATGTAGTTTATGTGGAGAAAAATGGCCTACTTCCACTTGAGGTCAGACCTTCTGGAAAATTCCAAATGTTCACAATGTCATACTCTTCTTCTAATTTCCTTTTCTCAATCAAAATCTCTTGGCCTCAAAGAGGATTATGAAATTGTATTTTATTCACAAAATGGGTACACCTAAAAAAAGATACATCATCTTATGATGAAGTACATCTCAGACTTAAAACAAAAAATCTGAAATGAGTAAAGCTCCTGATTAAAATTTCAGATTCAGCATTCCAAAAGAGCAGAAAAACCTAATGAAGAAATAAAAAATTCTATGGGACAAAAAATCATCAAAATAATCTTTGGACATCCTGGTCACTCAGCAAAGAAATAGAAGTCTTTGTTTCAAGAGAAACCAGTTCCATACAAATACTCATAAATGAGACAATTCCCAATTTCCTCACTACAGTTTCACATAACTAAGTTTGTAAAAATCTATAGTTTGAGAATGGTAAATTTTCATGCATAAAGTTGAATAAATTTAATTTACTTATAAAAATATGGATAATTCTGTTTAGCAGATTATCTTTACTAGTATTAAGAAACACATCAGGAAAAGGTGAATTTTTAATTTTCAAAACATTAGCTATGAGCATGTTGAGGTTATTTGAAACTAAATGAATTTATGGAAAAATGGAATATATTTTGCACTTTTTACTGACCTGCTTTAAATTAACAGCACAAGCACACATGTGTAAGAGACCTCAATTACAAACTGTTATACAGTAAGAGACCTGTCTAGGAAATGACGTTCCTCACTGTACCATCCAAAACTTTAAGTCCTTACCTGTGCAGGTGAAGGCACTGAACCTTTTCTATTTTCCGTTGTTTATAATACTGCTTGATGAAGAAGCGTGTCATGGAGAGCCTGGGCCACAGAATATACAGCATTCTATATACTGTAACTGTCTCCAGACATAGTCATGTCAAAAATGTGCCTAGGCAACCAAGCCAAAGAGGCATCATGTTGATAGTTCTCCCCATTACCAAATCAGAATCAGAACCTGAGCAATTAAAGGAGAAACCACAGCCCACCAAGGAAAATGTCTCCTGGGTATTTGGAACGGTTAACTACTTTGACAAAATTTGTGAATCCAAAAACATCTGGGTGATGATGTTAAAAAAATGACAGGTACATGTAATGAACTAAGCAGAATATATTTTTCTTATGGTTAAATGCCATTCTACAACTTTTCCTTTTATTAAAATTTACTCAACACACACCATTAAATATAGTAGGAATTCATCATGGACATATAGGATGAGGACATACGCTGATGATTTACTTATATGGTTATAGGGTGCCATGATTTTTAAAATATACATCACTGGTTTGTTATTGCCAGATCAAATTATTCTTGGCCATCTCTTCTTTCAATGCAGGAAGAATCCGCAAACATTTTCATCTTGTAATGTTAACAGTCCTACCCATTTCCAGCTGAAGTGAAGTAGTAATAAGACCATGGCAGTTGCTACTGATGTGTTCTTTGGGGACATGTAATAGAGAGAAGGAAACTTTTTATGGTCACTCAGTACATGATCAAAAGTCCCAAAGGTAAACTAAAGATAAGGAATAGAAGATGCTCCATGAATGAGAACATTTCTATCTATGACAATCCCAGTCATCATATATGTTATATAACCATGTGAAGAAAATGGAAGGCATGTTTTTTTTTCTTTTTTCTTTTTTTTTTTGCCTCTTCTTTTTTTCTTTTTTTCTTGCCCATGAAATTGTAACCCCTCTTTATGGTATTTTCAAAATAAAAAAATAATAAAAAACAACATTGAGATATCACCTCTTTTTATTACTTTTTTTTTTTTTTGAAAATACCATACAGAGGGGTTACAATTACATGGGTAAGATAGTGAGTACATTTCCTATCAAACATTGCTGCCTCCTCCTTAGTTTCCCCATACCATCCCTTCTCCTCCCCACCCACTCACCCCCACACTCCCATACCACAACCACCCTACCCCCTCCCCACCTCCTCACCCCGCCAAAGTTGTAAAGTTCATTTTTTGGCATAACGTCTTGTACATCTCGTAGTTGTAATGGGTCTACCTCTAACCCTGTTTAAACAGTTTGCTTTTTCCCTTCCCCTCCACAAATTATATCAACATCAAATACAGTGAAAGCAGGGCTTATAAAGCATTGTTGCCTCCTCCTTTGTATCCCCTTCCCATCCCTTCCCCTCTCCAACTCCCCATCCCCCCCCAATCCCACCACCACCACCACCACCACCACCTCCATTTGATAGGAAATTGAAAGACTTGGAAAAAATTATATTAAGTGAAGTAAGCCAGGCCCAACGAAACATAGGTCCTATGGTTTTCTTATTTGCAATAACTAGTATATGTCTGAGACAAACAGAAACTCTTAAACAAGTTGATGTTAGGCAAAATAAACCCCAAGATAAGGATTCATCTGGGTTTTTTTTTTCTTTCTCACGATTATTTCCATCATATTTATAAGATGCTTTCTTTGTTGCTGTGTATGTACCTCCCCCATGGTATAACCCCTGCTTTCACTGTATTTTATTTAGACATGTTTTTCTTTTAGTTTTTGAAAAGAAAAAATAAAACTTTTTAATTAAGTATAAAACAAATCAATTTGTACAATGTCTTTTGGTCTTTGTCACTGTCTTTGTCTTTGTCACATCAACTCTTTTGGTCTTTGTCACATCAACTCCTCTCATTTGTATCTACCACAGGTATTCCCTGACTTTAATAGTTCCATTTTCACATATGTACATTGAATATTATGTTGTATTTGCCCAACCATATTCTTCTTTTTCCTTTACATCTTTCCACATCCCCTTAAAACGCCCCAAGAAGATATGCTTCTGGGGCTCATTTTTTATATAGTCTGTTAATTTTTCAGAAAGGTTAGATTGATATGTACTATAATTTATTCAGATTGATCATGTATATATGTAAGTGAATATATGTGGGCTCCATAACTTTATAATATTTCATGAGCATAATTTTTATCTAATATTACATATGAGAGAACACATACCTACTTTTACTTTCTTTTTTTCCTGCCAATTGTGGGGCCTGAACTTTGGGCCTGGGCACTGTCTCTCAGCTCTTCAGCTCAAGTCTACCACTCTACCACTTGAGCCATGGCACCATTTCCAGATCTTTCTGCTGAGCAATGGAATCCAGGGTCTCATGCTTGCAAAGCAAGCACTCTACCACTGAGCCACCTTTCCACCCCCTACTTTCACTTTCTGAGCCTGACTTTCTTCATTCAATATATCTTACACAGAAGCATATGTATATGTGTGGTAATACAGGGATATAAACTCAGGGACTCATGTACTACTCCTTTCAAAGCTACCAATCAACAACTTGAACCTCACATTAATTCCTGTTTAATTCTTGTTGATTCAGAATGTTTTCTGATTACTTGCACACTCTGCTTAACATATCTCTACACTTTCAAGTCATTTCCTGATTTTTTAAAGAAAATTAGTAAGGGTAAAACTTAAAAAAAACCCTCTTTGATGTGAAGGGTAAACAAAGGAGGAGGCTGCAATGCTTGGTAAGCAATGTACGCATTATCCTGCCCATGCAATTGTAACCCCTCTGTACAGTATGTTCACAAATAAAATAAAATAAAATTTAAAAAACCCTCTTGTCATATCTAACTTTTCTCTTTTCAAACCAAAGGGACTATTCTATTCCATTATATTTGAGTACTTACTCTTTGATATTACAAAATTTGATAGGTTCATAAATCCAATCTCCTCCTATCATACTCTCCTAACAGCTGAAATGGCCCCAAATTTGATATTTTTACTATCGCCTACCCTTCCTATTCTTATCTGTGAACCTGTAAAGATTCAGAAATGTAACAATCTGGGCAGATATTCTTCCTGATGGTCCTGTAAATGCTGCTATGGACTTTTTTCCCTCATATGATTGTGGTTTGGAATATTCTAATTTCTCAAGATGCAAATGAAGGGATGTTTAAATGCTGTTGAATTTCCATATTGAACATTATATACATACATACATCTATATTTATATCTATATCTATATCTATATCTATATCTATATCTATATATATATAATCCCAGAGTCAAGTTATGTAAAAGACTAGGATATTTGTTGTGCTCTTTAATAGCAACTACCACAAAAAACACACTAGTAGTTCATGAATGTCAACCTGAATAATGAACATAGAATTTCAAACTTAGGATGTTGAAGTATAGAATGCTTACTTTCTTGCCCATATATATGTTAAAATATTACCCTAAATTGGGATATAATGTGAATATAGTTTCATGTGTGAAAGACATGAAGGAAATTTGTCATGAATGAAATTTAAAAAGTTAGTTAAGGCACAAGATAGTTTGCTTTATCTCTACTACCACATAAACCACAGCAATCATTTTCCATTAAATGTGGGGCTGGCTTTCATGAGACAACAAATATTCTATTGTTTTCATGTTTGGTAACTATCTCCACATATGAGAAAAGTTTTATTTCAAGCCACCTAGTTTGTGTAATGTGGTTATATTGCAGGTCAGAGTAACTAACAAATCTTCCATGTAAGAATGTCTTTCAGAAGCTAAGTGTCATTTAAGGAAGATTCTATAGCAAGTTATGTTCACAGACCCAACATAGTAAAAAAAAAAAAAACACTTGATGCAATATCAAGCAAAACAAGAGCTTAACCATCAGGTGATGGAATTTTCTTTCTTATTCATATAACAATAGTAAAGGGAGTCATCCAACTCCAAGGTGCTTATTATGGAGAGAGTAACCTCCAACATGGGGATGAGAATGTCAGCAAGCTTTACATTGAAATCCAATTTCCAAGGCCACCGTAGCACAATGCAGTAATCACTTCCCAATATATTTAGATTGAGATGTTGAAAAGAATGACTATAAAAAAGTAAAGAGGATCAAAGTACTTTTCATTCTCTTTTGTCATGTTTATGTGTATAAAGTTATTCATGTGTGCACATTCTAAAGAAATTAATGCAATGAAATCAACAAACCTTTAAAGTTAACAATTGAGGCAATATTAAAATATAAGTAATTCAAGAATTACTTATAGAATCCATAGAAGAACAGGAAACTGGCAATTAAAGTTTCATAAAAGTATAACCAAGCAATAGGGCAGATAATCAAGATACAGAAGAAAGGTGAGTAACATGTTAGGAGTTACTAAATAATTCTCAGTCCTAAATATCAATTTTATTGGACTTGACCCTACAATTAAATGACATAGATTGAGTAATTGGATCAAGATATAAAACACATCCACCTGCTGTCCCAACCAAAAACAATTATCAAATAGAAAGCAAACCCACAAAAAATAGGGTGGAGTAGCAATCCTAATATCAGATGAAATAGACATCAAATTAAATTAATGAGAATAAACACAGAAGGACATTACATACTAATAAAGGGAATTCTTTCTCAGAGTAATATACCAATTCTAAATATCTATTCACCAAATGCTGGAGTACCCAATTTTATTAAACAATGCATTTTAATCTAACAATGCACATAGATCTAAACACATTGATAATTGGTAACATCAACACATCATTGTCATCTCTGGATCATCCAGGAAAAGCTCTGCAAAGAAAACTCATACATATATGATTGTATGGACCACCTAGTTTTTCCAGATATCTAGTGAATATTTAAACAGGAGCATCAGAATATAAATTCCTCTCAACAACTTAATGAACACTCTAGCAAGTAGATCATATTTTAAGTCGCAAAACAAATCTTGCAAATTAAAAAAATATGATATTATTCCCCTGCATCCTGACATATCAAAATGGAATAAAATTACAGCTCAACACATAATGCTATGACAGAAAATTCTGTAAAGTGTGGATAATGAATAATATATCACAGAATGAAGAGATTAGAATGGGAATTCAAATATTTATTAAACAACATATATGAACCCATAAAATACAGATCCTCTAGGACTCAATGAAGACAGTACTCAGAGGAATATTTATAACTCTGTGCTTACAAAAACAAGTTGGGGAAATCTCAAATCAGTAGTTTAATGATGAAAATCAAGGTTCTTGAAGAACAGGAATAAACCAAAAGCCAAAGTAAAAGGTTGAAACACTAAAAATTAAATCAAATAAAGTAGAGAAGAAAATACCATAAAACATTAACAAATATTGGTTCTTTTAAGAAAATTAATAAAACTGGCATACTCTTAGCAAATTTGATCCCCAAAAGAAGAGTATGTACACACATAAAGAAAATTATAGGCAAAAATCGGAAAATCAAGAGAGATACAATCAAGCTTTAGAACATTAGAAGGGAATAATTTGTAAACATTTATCATGACAAATTGGAGAATTGGGAGGAATGGTGAAATTTCCAGAGAATGTTGATATATTCCAACAAACAAAATACATTGGAACCAAGACAATAGACCCATAACAAGTAATGAAATTGAACTGGCAATATAAGACCTCCCATCTAAGGAACGCCCAGGACCTGATGAATATATAGCTGAATTCTATAAGGCCTTCAAAGAGAACTCACTCCATTATTTCTTAAAAATCTTCAATGAAACAGAAAGGGAAAGATCACTACCAAAGTTCTTTTATGAAACCAGCAAAACGCTCATCCAAAAACCACATACACTCATCATGAAAGAGATCTGTAGATCCATTTCTTGGATGAACATCAATGCAAAATTTCTAAATAAAATTCCAGCCAACCTAATTTAACAACTATCCAAAGAAGTTGTATTCTATGATCAAATTAGATTCAACACATCAACAGAAACAAGGACAGCAACTACAAAATCTTATAAACAAAGTATTTGACAAGATTCAACACTTCTTTATGAAAAATGCTCTGGAGAAGCTAAGAAGCCATGGACTACAGCAACTATAAGGTAATGGAATAAGCTTCCATGGTCCTGATTGGGAAGGATTATCATCATGAAAATGGTAGTAGTGCCTCAAGCTATCTACAAATTCAATGCAATACTAAGAAAAATCTTAAAAACATTCTTCAATGATATAGAAGAAGCAATCTGAAAATTCTTGTGGAATAGTCAAAGACCAGAGCAACAAGAACAGTCCTCAGCATGAAGACTGGTACTAGAAAAATATCAATACCCAACTTCAAACTCTGTGATAAAGTCATAGTAATAAACAGTTTGATAATAGTACAAGAATAGGGCAGAAAGCAGAGCAACAGCAGCTCATGCCTGTAATCCTAGCTACAGAGGAGGCTGAGATCTGAGGATCATGGTTCAAATCCAGCCCAGTCAGGAAAGTCTGTGAGACTCTTATCTCCAGTAAACCACTAGAATACTGGAAGTGGCACTGTGGCTCCAGGGTGCTCGCCTTGAGCTGAAGAGCACAGGAACAGCACCCAGGCAAAGAGTTCAAGCCCCACAACTGCCAAAAAAAAAGAGCAGAGGTGAGGACCAATGGAATAGAAGACCATGAAATGAACCCACATACTTATAGCCACATAATATATCAGGAGAGAAAAAAATAGGAGAGAAGGAAGACAGTATCTTCAACAAGTTTTCAAAAGAGAATTGTGTAAACATGTGCTGAAAACTTCAAAGAGATTAGAACAGATATTATAGAACCTTATATATCACCCTTCACCTAAATCAATTATACAAGAAACTAAGACCTCAGTGTAAGACCTGATACCCTGAAGAGGTGGGGAAACACCAACGATCCTTGACACAATTCAAAATGTCTGAAGTCAATATGCAGAATCACAACAAATCAAAGAAAGTCTGGATGCATGGGATTGCCTCAAAATGAAGAGTTTCTGCAATGCAAATGGCATAGCTAGCAAGATAAATTGAAAGCCCACAGATTAGGGGAAGATCTTTATTAAGTATGCATCAGACAAAGGCCTCGTATCTAAAATATACTCAATGGTCAAAACATTAAACCTTTCCAAAATCAAGTCCTCAAAGAAACAATAACCCAATTAATAAATGAGTTAAGGACTGAAAGAGAGCTATCTCTGCAGAAGATGTAGAATGGTAAATTTATCCATCAAGAGAGAGAGATTTGACATTTCTCTATATGAAAGAAATATAAATCAAAACAAAATTGAGATTCCACCTCACCCCAGTTAGAATGCCCAATATAAAGAAAACTAACAATACCAGATTTTGCCAAGGATATGGCCAAAAAAAGAATGCTTACTAAACTTTTGATGCAAATGTAAAGTTTTCAACCACTCATAAAAGAATTATGGACATTCCTCAAAAGAGTAAACATAGAGCTTCCCTATGACCCAGCAATTACATTCTTATTCATTCATCCAATAGAACACAAAAAAGACCACAGTGAAGACACCAGCCCAATGATGTTCATTGCAACATTGTTTACCATAGCCACGGTATGGAATCAACCCAGATGGCCCTCAGTGGATGGATTAAGAATGTGTGGTTTACATAGCTAATGGCATTGTATGCTCCCATCTGAAAAAATGATATTGCTAGTTTCATAAGGAAATGGAAAGACTTTGTCACTGTTCTTGATTTCTGATTTTATATAAGTTTATCTGTTTTGGTAAGGATAAGGGAGAACACAGAAATGGTGGAACAAAGTGTGAACAAATGCAGCAGTGATACTAGACACTAGGCAGAAACTGAAATATACAACTTGTGTGGAAGGGGCTTAGGAGGGCAAATCTGAGAGAAAAGGACAGAGGTTGCACCATTCCAAAAGAAAAGTACTCATCCAACATGTAACTCTAATCCCTCTGTATATCACCTTTAAAATAATAACAAAAACTTGAAAAAAGTGGAATAAAACATTACATGCAAATGAAATACAAAAAACTATGCGCAAGCATGTATAACATCATCACATCAAATAGACTTTAATGAAAGGATCAAAAAGTAACAAGATTTTAATGTCATGATAAAGGAATTAAATCAACAAAGTGAAATAGTAACTGTAGGTGTTTATTTTCACACTTCTAAGCAATTAACTATACTAACTGACTTTGAGATAGTCCTTAATACAATAATAGGTGAAGATTTTATGGAGAGATTTGCCATTCAGAATCAACAGGCAGGCATTAGAATTTAATTTCACCCTTGATCACATGAGCCCTATATATGCCAAAGAACATTTTAACCAACTTCTATTGAATAAAGCATTGTTCATCAATGTAATGAATTTTCTCCAGGAGAAATGATGGGGTAGGGCCAAATACCAGCCATGTTTTAACATTTTACAACTATCTTGAGCACACATGTAGATTACACTGTAGTAATGCTAGAAATTAGCAAGGAATATGGGCACATAATATGAAAATCAAATGAATTACATTTTAACCATTATTACTTAAATAATAATTGCATTAAAATTATTCATTGAAAAAATTGCTTCATGATAAAGTGAATTGTTTTTCAGGGCACATTTCATGAAATAATCTGGTCCTAGGAACAAATGAAAATGAAAAGAACATCAGAAACACATAGTTATAGAAAACAGGACTTAAAGGAACTATCAAATTTTGCTTAAACCAAGAGAAGGAATAATGAACTAAATAACTTGCACTGCATGTCAATGAACAAGAGAAACTCAAGAATAGTAGAAAGAATGAAGGAAACGATGTCAGGAGCAAAAGCATAGTGGCAATCAGCAATGAATCAAAAGGAGTTTGTGCAAAACAGAAGGGTTATAAGGCTGAAGTAAAAATCCTAAAGCAGCAATCAACAGAATGACATACATTAATCCATATCTCCATGATTCTGCATGGGCTGAATCAGTATGGTGAAAATAGCCATATTACTGAAAACCATATACAAGTTCAGTTCAATCTCCATCAAAATTTCTATCCCTTCCTAGACAGAAATAGAACAGGCAGACTACATTTTCTGAAAAAGGAAATCCTTTATTCAGAAGGATGTTAAGACATAAGAACAGTACTGAAAAATCACTGCCTTTCTCTTATGCTATGGGGCCAAATAACAAAAAACCACATAAATCAATGAAAAATAAGACAGAAATACTTGTAACATCTACAGATATCTGATTTTTGGAGAATTGACAAAAAATACATGGCCTAGAGATGGCACCCAAAATAAGGCATGGAGCCGTTAAATTGGTTATCCATGTAGCAAACATTGAAACTAAAGCCTATCCTTGAATACACAATTTTTTCAAATGAAAGTTGATTAGTTTTCAAATAGATACTGGAACATTGAAAGTAGTAGTGAAAATGAGGGTCAATATAAAATAACGATAACCTTAATAGATCTCACACCTGTCATAAAATAATAGAAAGATTTAAGTGTGGGGCTCGGAAGGTGGGTCAGTGGTAGAGCGCTTGCCTTGCATGCATGAGGCCCTAGGTTCAATTCCTCAGCACCACATAAGCAGACAAAAAAGACCAGAAGTGGCTCTGTGGCTCAAGTGGTAGAGAATTAGCCTTGAGCTGAAGAGCTGAGGGACAGCGCCCAGGCCCAGAGTTCAGGCCCCACTTCTGGACCAAAAAAAGAAAAAAAGAAAAAGAAAGATTTAAGTGTGAACTCAACTAGGTGGTAGAATATTTTTCTTATTTACAAGGCCCTAAATTCTACCCAAGAATGGAAATTTATAGCAGCTTTGTTTGCATCAAATTGAAAAGGTTCAGCACACTGAAAGAAACAGTGGGACAGCCAAATATTTGGTTGAAACTCATTAAATCATTTTAGCAATCAATACAATAAAAATAAAAACTACAATGAGTTATGCATCAAGCCACACAAAATTTTGCAGTGTTATTGTAACTGAATATTGGATGTGGGTGATGAGTAAATGGCAAACCTCAAGATAATCTTTAGGGCAAGAGACATTTAAGTTAAAGGAGAGCATAGCACTGTGGGCAGAAGAAATGTATTTTTAAATGATGATATCATGCATACCAAAGCTCAGGGATGAGGTCTGAGATGCATGCTAGGATCACAGTATTGTAATAATATATATGAAGTAGCTTCATATATATTAACTAATTTGCTAATTGTTTAAATGCCTGCAAGGAACAGTTTTACTTCTGTAATTCAGGGAGGGGAAGGGAAAAAACAAAATACTTAAATAAGGATACAGGTTGACCCACTATAACAATGACATGTACAAAACACTATGTGGAAAATGAACTTTACAACTTTGGTGGGAGGGGGTAATTGTGGCGGTAGGAGGGGAGGGATGGTAGGGGAAAAACAAAGGAAGAGGCAACAATGCTCAATAGGAAATGTACTCATTACCTTGTCACCCCTCTGTACAGTATTCTTACAATAAAAATGTACAAAAAATTAAAAATAACATGCAATGATGGAAACCAATGTCTCATGTCTGTAATGTTAGTCATTCAGGAGGCTGAGATCTGAGGATAACAGTTCAGAGCCAGCATAGGCAACAATTCCATGAAACCCTCCTCTCCAACTTAACCAGCAAAAAGCTGAAAGAGCTGTGCCTCAAGTAGTAAAGCCTTACCTTGAGCAAAAAACTCAGGGACAGCACCTGAGTTTAATCTCCGGACTGGTATGAACACGCACACAAACACACACACACACACACACACACACACACACACACACACACACACACACACTCCATGCAAACACAGTAGTAGATCACATACCTGTAATATTTTCACCTTATTTCCTAGTGATCGCATTTAATTTTAATTTGTTTCATTTTTTCTGCTAATAGTTATTACTTTAGTTGTACACACTTGTGGAGGTACAATGTGACTAATATATGTATTAATAATTAATATAATGTAATTATAATGATCAAATTAAGGTAGTTAGCATTTCCATCTCTTTAAACTTGATCTGCATGTTTTTTACTAGGATGGAATAAATAAAATTTTGACCAAAAAAGATACAGTTTTAAAAATACCATGCAAACAAAGAACCTGCAGATTATTGCCTTAAAGGGTCCCACTGATAGAGAACGGCATTACATTTTCATTGTTTATTTCTGTCTTGGTAAAGTTTCTCAAATGCCATGGGAACTAGAGGCTTCTCATTTCAATTATGACTTTTAATTATATTCATAGGTGGTTAACTCGCACTACTATTTGCCATTCAAGCACATTTGTACCTGGATCTGTAAGAAACAAACCAACTAGTTCTTTATAAAGATGATCTAGAACACAAAGGTAGCTTCTCAAAATCATTGCTGAATTTCTTTAGTAGAAAAAACAAAAATAAGGGGCTGGAAGGTGGCTCAGTGGTAGAGTGCTTGCCTTGCATGCATGAGGCCCTGGGTTCGATTCCTCAGCACCACATAAGCAAAAAGGAAAAAATTCCAGCTTTTTTCTTTTTGCTTATGTGGTGCTGAGGAATCGAACCCAGGGCCTCATGCATGCAAGGCAAGCGCTCTACCACTGAGCCACCTTCCCAGCCCCACCATTAATGATATTAATGATATTTTACTAATACAGACTATTCTTTTCTTCATATCTATAGGTAGTTATGAGATTTGCTGAGATTATAATTCTCAATGTGTTCATATTAGCACAGAAACAAAAGTACACAAACATGTTTTGGGAAATTAAGAGAAGGAAAGTTAGCTTAACATGGATAAATACTACGGAATAAGAAAAATAAACTACGCTAGGGACTGGTGCATCATGCCTGTAGTCTTAGGTACATAGGGGTCTGAGATGTGGTGATCATGTTTTGAAGCTATCTTGGGCAGGGGTGACTGTGAGACTCATTTCTCTATTTAACAACCAAAAAGAATCAGATGTAGAGCTGTGGCTCAAGTGGTAAAGCACTAGTCTTGAGCAAGAAAGCTCAGTACAGTGCACATGCCCTGAATTTCTAGTACAAGCACAAAAGAAAAAAAGATAAGCAAACATACTACTGGCATATAAGATAAGGACATATATATATATATATATATATATATATATATATATATATATATATACACACACACACATGTGTGTGTGTGTGCTTGTGTGTGTATAATAGGAGGGAAGGGAGTATCTGAAGCCTTTTACTACATAATTGGTGACACTGACTCAAATGTTTGAAATAGCAGCCATCCCATCATAATCTGCAGTGACTTCTGGGATTAAGAAGATAGTTGAGTAAAGTGTAGTGCCTAGAAAGAGAAGCTATATATGGGAGGAAACCAAATTCATTTCCTACTAGTAGATAGAAATGTACTGAACCATAGATGAAAGGTACAAGTATGAAACTGAGCTTTTCACTGGTGCATAAGGATGGGTTGGCATGGTAGAGAAGAAAGAGAACACTCATCTGTGCACCTAAACTTCCCTCAGGCATTGCCTATCCTGAGAACAAAACAGTAAATGGAAATAGATTAATGAGTTACTTAGGGCTTGTTCTCTTAATGCCTTGGAAACATCGCCTGTTACTGCGATCTTTGTCTAAAATGTAGAGGGCCAAAACACCAGCAACATCCCATCTCCATCCACGTGTTCTCAGTGCTTCATTGTAGAAAAGCACATAATGCCAGCCAAGGACTAACAAAGAGTGGAAGCTGGAGGAAAAGGAATGTGAAAGTCGAAAGGTACATCCATGAAGTATCTGCTAAGCTAAAATCCTGGTTCAAACTGAGGCCCACAGTTTTAGGTATACACACACACACAGACACACAGACACACAGACACACAGACACACACACACACACACACACACGTGTGTATATATATAGATATCTTTGCACATGTGCACATGAGTCCTTTTATTCACAAACATGTGTAGTATAGTCCATCTTTCATGGAAAACTCTTGTGAATCCCCAGGAAGAATGTATTAAATTCTTCCCTGGAGCTCTGCGTCTGTGGCCTTGCATCCAGAAGAAAAACATAGGTTGGAAAGCACACTTGCAGGTTCTCCTTATTCATCTCGGGTGCTACTGTTTCTTCCAAGACCACAGACAGTGAGTCCCTAGTGTTGAAGTTAACTTTGATATGTTTACTCCAATATCTGTGTCTATTTGCCGAAAAGTCATTCAGAATGATGCAATTGAATTGCATCAGAGGATCCCATGTCAGGTGCATGGTGAAATGGACAGAAAAAAAAATGTATTGTAGTGGGATATCAACCAAAGTTATTAAGGCATCAGACCCAATGGGTCAGTTCATAAATTCAATGTCCACAGAACGTTGCTGGTTGATCTAGGCAGGGTTCCATAAAATTTCCATTTGCACAGGCTTCCAAAAATGTACCTGCTTACTTCTCCCTGGAAGCAATGATGATGCTGAAACCAACAAAATGTTACTAAGGGCTCTAGAATTTATATCTAATATATTCTGATAAATTCACAGATTAGTACATCATAAAAATATCCTCAGTAAGTTAGTCTCAATAAATCAAGGTTGATGCCAAATTGAATGTCACATTTGCATTCTGAACTTTCACCTTTACACAGGTAATTTTTACTCAACCTGCTTTCACAATCTACTTTTTTTTTCAGGACATGTTTTTGAGAACATATGGTAATAGAAGACTTCCTTCTCTACCATGAGCCTAAATCAATATCGGTACAGACTCTATGTTTTCTACTTGTCATAATATATTAGACACAAATACCACACAGAGACCCCAATGGCCCTTGAGAGCAGAGCTACTTCAGAGATGTGTACACACTCTGCAAATGTCGCAACCTTCCATGCACATGATGTACTTGCCCATAATCACGTACTACGTATCAGAAAATGTGCATTGCTGTTTAAACAAATCAGCAAATGTACTATAGATTGTAGAAGGAAAAACTTTTATTTATTGTGAAAATATCATACAGATGGGTTACAATTACATAATTTGCAATAACTTGTATATGTCTGAGACAAGCAGAAATGGTCAGATAAGTTTATTTTAGGAGGAATGAACCTCTAGATATGGATTCAAATGGTTTTTCTTTCATGCGGTTGTTTCTAACATATTCATAAGATGATTTCTTTGTTGCTTTGTATGTCCCTCTCCCAAAGTATAACCCATTTTCACTGTATTTGATGTAGGAAAAAAATTTTAATGAGATTTCCACTGGCCCTTTAATCTTGTATACTCCTTATATTATATAATTATATCACTTACTTTTTCATTCTTAGTAGCATATGTTAATTCTATAGAGGGTTTATTTATACACATACATGTACATATGCAATGAACCTCAATCTCATAAGGTAATGGTATTGGTTCATATCTTCAATCTATTTATCATTTTTGTGGGGTTTTTTTGTCAGTCATGGGGCTTGACCTCTGAGTTTGGGTGCTGTCCCTGTACTCTTCAGCTCAAGAAGAGTGCTCTACAGATTGAGCCAGAGTGCCACTTCTGATTTTCTAGTGGATTTTTGGAGATAAGTATCTCACAGGGGCTGGGAAGGTGGCTCAATGGTAGAGGACTTGCCTTTCATGCATGAGGCCCTGGGTTCGAGTCCTCAGCACCACATAAGAAAAAAGAAAAAAGCCAGAAGTGGAGCTGTAGCTCAAGTGGTAGAGCTCTAGCCATGAGCTGAAGAGCTGAGGGACAGCGCCCAGACCCAGAGTTCAGGTCCCACAACAGGAACCCCCCCAAAAAAATAGAGTCTCACAGATTTTCCTGCTCAGGCTGGCTTTGAACCGCATTCCTTAGATCTCAGTCTCCTGAGTAGCTAGGATTACAGGCGTGAGCCACAAGCATCCAGCTTTTTATAATTTGTGAGAAACTACATACATTTCCATAGTATGAAATGATATTCCTATGAATTGTGTATAAGTGATCACTTTATTTTGCCAGCATTTTTATTTGTGTTCTTGGTGATAGACATTGTCATTGAAGTGTGAAAAATTCAATGTCCTTTGGCTTTGCATTTCCTTTATGCCAAGGATGTTGAGCATCTATTTTTGTATTTTAATTGGCCCCATATACTTCCAGATGTCAGGAATATCTTTAAATTTGCTTGCCAATGTGTTCATTGACATTACTTAAGAGTTTAGATTTCTACCCTTCCTTCATATTCTGATAATTAAGTTCTTGGCTGATGTTAAGCTAATCTGTAAGCCATCTATTCACCCTAGTTACTGTTTATTGTGTTGTGCCACATTTTTAATTCAGTGTAACCCCATTTGTCAAATTTTGCTCTTATTTACTGAGATATTTGAAGTTTTATTCAGTAGCTTACTGTCTAAATAAAATGTTTCTTCTTTTATGTTGTCTGTAGTGTAGTGTTTTATTTTACATTTTAGCTCTTCAATTTTTATGGGCTAGAAAAACAAGGACCATTCACAACTTAAGGCATACTGGAATACCTGGAGACAGTGTCCAGGAGAAGATGACTGGAATTGTGGTCAGAGAGAGAGAAGCTCTGTGAGTGGAAATATTTACTCACCACAAATGCTGCCCTTGTGTACACATGTGGGACCTTTGGAGCCAGAGCGATCCTGCTTGTCTCATGGACTAGAAGTCTCCCTGAAGCCAGCAGTTGTTTCAAGTACTCAGAAAGTAATCTTGTGAAGTGAATCAAATATCCATTTGATGTTTTTAAGAATCAACGATATAGGGCTGGGAAGGTGGCTCAGTGGTAGAGCGCTTGCCTTGCATGGATGAGGCCTTGGGTTCGATTCCTCAGCACCACATAAACAAGAAGAAAAAAGCCAGAAGTGGCGCTGTGGCTCAAGTGGTAGAGCGTTAGCCTTGAGCTGAAGAGCTGAGGGACAGCGCCCAGGCCCAGAGCTCAGGCCCAACAACCGGACCAAAAAAAAATCAACAATATATTAAATAAAGCTACAATTTACAAATTGTCCACATACACTAATAGGAATCCTTATGCATTTCTGATCACAATAAGTAATGGAGGAAAGATTTTACCTGTTATTGGATTAACAGATATCTCCCTAGAGTAAATTTACATATCCCTGATGCCATAAGGATATCATGGAGTAAAATATAGACATTGTGACTTGATGAGTCTTTTACAAGGTATCCTACACTTAGACTTGTTAGAGTTGGTGAATTCTTCAAAACATGCAGCCTAACTCTGCTGACCATCTACTGGATGTTTGCCAACATCCACCTGGCACTGAACTATCTGTTCAAAATATGAGTGCCAATTTTAATAATGTGAAACTCTTTTTTTTTTCGTTTTTAAACATTTTTATTTTATTTTATTATAAAAATGCTGTACACAGGGGTTCTAGTTACATGAGTAAGGCAATGAGTACATTTCTTGTCGAGCATTGTTACCCCTTCCCACTACCCCTTCCCTCCCCCAGCTCCTTCACCCCTCCCCACACCCCCTGAAGTTGTACAGTTCATTTCTTTTTTTATGATTTTTTCTGAAGAGTTCATTTCTTGTGGGTGTCCTTGTTCATTTACCTAGTTAGTGGCAAAGCTTGGACTGGAATCCACATTCTTTGACTCCTATGTTGGGCGTATATCTACTATTTCACCCAGATTTAAAGCTTTTTGTCAAAGGCTGTGAGAAAAATTCAATACTCGGTTGTGTTCAGTTTTAATAGGGAAGAAAGATATATGGCAGGGGTTGTAGGTGATTCGTAAATTGATTTCAGTGTTTGTCATGCTGTTGCTCAGGAAAAACTAGCAATGGAACAGAAAGAAGCATACAAACAAGCCATAAGCAATGCTTAGAGTCTGAGAAAGGACTTTGATACTGAGCATGGTCAAGTGTGTGTGGTGTGGCTCAGCGTGTGTGCCAGCAGTATTGTGATAAATCTCAAGTTAGTGCCTCCTGGACCTTTCTTTTTTTTTTTAATTTTTTATTTTTTTTAATTGTATTTTATTTTATTTGAGAACATACTGTACAGAGGGGCTACAATTACATGGGCAGGATAATGCATACATTTCTTACCAACATTGCAGCCTCCTCCTTTGTTTACCCTTCACTTCCCTTCCCCGCCTCCCCCCTCCCCCCACCCAATTTTACCCCCCTCCCCCCACCCAATTATACCCCCCTCCCCCCCCACACCGACATTGTAAAGCTGGTTTTGACATGACATTTTGTACTTCTCATTGTTGCAACAGGTCCACCTGAATCAAAAGCATTGGAAATAGAGCCTGAAAATGGAGTGCTCAGATCAGAGAAGCACCCTCACTGGTTATTTTCAGCACCCTGTTTTATGTGCCATGAAGATGCTGGCTTAGGCTGGCCCTTTAGAGTGTGCTGTTTACAGCTGTGGAATCTTCGGAATCTTTTTTTGTGCCTCTACTTTTGAATGAAAAAATGTTCTCTTAATCCAACTTCAACTATTTGATGCATGAGAATAAGAATTAATATTTATGAAGGGGGCACCTGATTCTATCTGAAAGGAGTTTCCCTAACCTATATATAGACAGAGCAAGGATAGCTTATAGCAGATTGTGAGACTTTAATCAAACAGGATTATTTGGAAAAGAGCTCGTTGTTCTAATACATTGCATAGATATGAACCACCTACAGTGTAACAGCATTCCCCCAGGCACTGGAAAACCCAAGCTCTGCTGCTCTCCAGGGAATGGACAGTTGGTCATTAACACTAGAAATCCTAAACAGGTTCAGTAGGTGTGAAGTCCTCATGGGCTCTAGACACAATGAAATTCTTCCCAACTCCAGTTTGAACTTCATACCTTAGGACCAATTCACAAAGTGAGATTTTTGTGGGGTTGTTAGGCACTTTGAGACGTTTAGAATGTTTTTGACTCTTTTTGGAGCCCACTCTTGTGGCAACCCTAGCATTAGTTTAAGATCTAAAGCCAGAGCCAGCTGTAGCACCTTGTGTTGGCCCACAGGCAGAAACTGTGCAATCTATATATTGTACTAATCACCCACAGTACCTGTTTGATTGGCAAAGCTGATATTCGAATTTTTTGTATTATCTGAGACAAACCCAACATCAGTTCTGTCAGGAGAAGCTTACGAGATGAGTAAGGAGAAGCCTCGTAACTTGTCTTGCTTTCTTTCATTTTTTAAATTGTGAAAATACCATACAGAGGGGCTACAATTACATGGGCAAGGTAATGAGTATATTTCTTATCAAGGATTGTAGCCTCCTCCTTTGTTTCCCCTTTCCATCCCTTCCCATCCTCCACCTGCCCCCCCCAATCCTCCCACCCGCCTACCCCCACCCATGAGATGTATAAGTCGTTATGTCTTGCTTTCTGTACCTAGTGGCACATATTAATATATATGGTGAGGCTAAGGATGGGTCAGAGTTCCCCTTACTCTTGTGTCCTCTTGTTCTGTCTAGGACAACTTTCCTTTAAAAATGTTTTTATTGATACAGGTGGACCCATTGCAACAATGAGATGTACAAGTCATTATGTCGAAAACGAACTTTACAACTTTGGTGTGGGGGTGTGGTGGAGGGGAGGATTGGGGGGGTGGAGAGAGGATGGGAAGGGATGGGAAGGGGAAACAAAGGAGGAGGCTACAATTCTTGATAAGAAATGTACTCATTATCTTGCCATGTTATTGTAACCCCTCTGTACAGTATTTTCACAATAAAAAAAGAAAAAAAATGTTTTTATTGATATTATAAAGGTGATACACAGAGGGGTTACAGGTACATAAGTTTGGACAGGTTCTGAAAGATTAAACATTAAAGTAGAGAGATGGGACCTTTTTCATTCCCATTAGAGCTGAACAGTCAAGCACTGGAATAGAGCTACAGCTAGGCAACCACTCATGCTCATCTGCCAGGAGAGTTTTCCATCTTCACCACGTATTGAGTTCCTGATATTCAGTGGAGCCCAGCCCACACATAATACTATTTGATAGTAGTAGGATATGTTTACCTACACCAGGAGATAGACAAATGCTTGAGGGGCAATGGTAGAACTTGCTTCCATGACCAAGAAGTCACAACAGCTCCCTGTGTTAGGATTGAGATTAGGGACTGAAAATTTTGTTATCCCTTTCCTATTTTCATTTCCTTCTGGGATACTCTGGTGCTGGGTATACTCTGTAGTTTAAATAAACTTGGCTATGGAGGCTCAGTCAGAGGTGACAAAGGAGTCTTTATTGGAGTGCTAGTTATGTGCAGATGACCAATTACAAAGACCTGCAGCCACCAAATACACTGAACTCAGGAAACAGACCAAAGGAAAACAATACTAGCAAACCAATTCAGCTCCAATGGATTGCTGAGTTGGGATGAGATGATGACTAGAGAAGAGCCAGGAGACATAAAACAGGACATGAACATGGAGATACGTGACATAGCATAATGGCTCCTGAGCAGGCCCATGCCTAGGTAGTCTTTTCAGGGGGCAGTATCAAGGAAACTCCTGGTCCCAGGCACTGGATGGACAGGCTTAATCGCCATTCATCCAGATACCCACCCAGAATTTTAAATTTTGCCATTACCAGTTTATTGTCTTACCAGTAAATTTTGTGCATTCTTGTGTATTTTCTTGTTCACTAATGTAGGTATCTTTTGGACTAAAAGACTTCAGTATTTTTGTAGAATAGGTATGGTGGAGGTATAGTCTCTTAACTGCATCAGTCTGGAAATATGTTTGTGCATTTGTCCTTTATCTTTCTCTTGTGAAAGATATCTTTGAAAAGTACCGTTGTCATGGTAGATAGAATGCATTTTTTTCAGTTCTGTAAAGACTTCCTGCCAAACCCTGCTGGCATCTGTGTATTATATTTAGGACTCAACTGTTAGAGAAACAGAGACACACCTAAGTATTAGATCCATTTCTCTTCTAAGCTAGAGAATCTTCCATAAAAAATTCACTTTTGACAGCTTGATCATACAATAGCTTGCCATATATGTGTAGATGTTATTGTCAAAAATTTGATTAACATTTTATGTTTTAGTTGGTATCATGTATTCTTATTCTTGTGTATGTAGGAATTTAAAATTCTGTCATTACTTATTAGAACAAGCATTTTAACTTGTTAGCATCCTCATCATTTCCTAAATCCACAAAACACTGATATTAACTATTATTTATACTGTTGTCAACTTTTGACAAAACTTCTTTCACATGTCTCCTCATCCTTGCTTTCAGTTTAGTACTCGACTAGATTTCCTTCAACGTAACTATTTTCTTCTATTTAGAAGACATCACTAAGTTAACAGGCATGAATTGAGAAATTTTAAATATGTATATATATATATTATACCATATGTTGAAAAAGTTAATATTCTCATTTGAATTTCCATGTTGCTACCATTGTTTACTCCTTTGAACAATTCGTTTTTACTTCCTTATATTAATTTCCTTAAAATGTGCACACATACATATATCAAAAGTGTACACAAAGAAAGAAATGTACTTTAATCCTTTTTACTCCTGTTTTCTTTCCTATCCACAATTTTAATCTAAAAATATTGTGAATATAATAGTGATTACTCCTTTTTGTCCTACTGGCCTTGGAATTGGAATTTCAATGTAGAGTTTGCTCACAATTCATTCCTCTTCCCCCATGTTTGATGTTCCTCTGTTCAGAATGATTTCCTTAGAGTTGAATGAATCCCTTTGTGCTACATGAATGAAAATAAAATTCCCTCACCTGATATTTGAGCTCTTGTTCTGATTGATATTGCAGGACGTGTTGTTCACAATGTTGGGTGTGTGAGCAGAGCTTACTATGGAATCTTCTCTAAATGACACTTTGCTTCTGAAAGATGTTCTTAAATTGAAATATTTGTTAGTTAGCCTGACTTCCCATATAAACACATAACCTAAACTGGGTGACTCGAACACAAATTTTAATTTTATTTTCAATTCCCTGGCTTGAATTTGGGGCCGTGGAGTTGTACCTGAGCAGCTTTGTACTGAAAGCTAGCATTTTACCACTTGAAACAAAGCATCACTTCCGAATTTTGAGTGGTTAATTGGAGATTAAGATTCCATGGAGACTTTCCTGCCAGTGCTGGATTCTAACTATGGTAGTCAGATCTCAGACTCCTGAGTAACCAGGATTACAAGTGTGAATCACTGGTGCCCAGCAAAACAAAAGTATTTTCACACACATATGGAAATTGTTACCCCAAGAAAAAGACAACTGAATACTTGATGTCTTATGAGAGTCTATTTCATATTTAAGGGACAAGTTTGTGCTGTGGTGCATGTGAAAGTGGGCATAAAGTAAGCTGTCTCAGAGCTTAAGTAAGTTTCTGAATCTCATGCATGACAAATTCCCTTCATGTCCTTACTTATTCCTATTTACAAACATAAGTATAATATTTGCAATTTATCCTGATTGGAGATAATGTTTTAACATATTCATTGGCAGAGAAGTAAGCATTCAAACAATCAAAATCTTAAGTTTTGAAAAACTCCCTAAATTTCAAGCTGCTCATTATGCAGCTTGATTTTCAAGAACTATAATTCGTTTTGGGATTGGCTTTTTCTGTTGAAGAAATGAAAAAAAACTATAACTTGACCTTGGGATTTGATATTTATGTGGTTCAATATGGAAGTTGGACAGCATTTAAAAATCCCTTCATTTGCCTCTTTAGGAAGTACGAGATCCTTAACCAGTCTTGTATGAGAAACTGTAAGACTATGGCAGCATTTACAAGACCACCAGGATTAAAATCTGCCCAGATTGGGACACTACTGGACCTCTACAAGATTGCATAGGTGAAAGTGGGACGAGTGAAGTAATATCTTAAAATGTCTAAATTGGTGCCGTTTCAGGTGTTAGAAAAGAATGAAAAGAGGCTGAGAAAATGCAGTCGCCATGGAGACGCAGCCAGTATGGGCATCAATTAACCCTCAAAAGCAAGGCTTAGAACAATTTACCAGATCCCAACCGTGGCTCCTTGCCCCCGGTTACCCTGAAAGCGAACCATTCAGGAGTATGCAATGCCTTGACTCAACCACTTCCACAGCCCTCATGGGCTGGACGCCGGGTTACAACCAGGTTTACAAGGGGAAGAAGCTAGCTGAACAGATGTTTCAAGGACTTATTCTTTTTTCTGCAATAGTTGGATTTATCTATGCATAAATGGCCGAACAGTTTGGATGGACAGTCTATATAGGTATGGCCGGATTTGCTATTCCATGTTTGCTGATGCTTCCTCCATACCCATCTATGCACGACATCCCTTCAAATGGTTATCTGTTCAAGAATCAAGAACAGAAGACAAGAAAATTGGGGATAGAAAAATTAAGAGGTATGTTAAAAAAATTCATTGGGTTTTTACATTTGTTTTCTCTGAGATGAGCTAAGTTGACATCATACCCAAATCATGAGCCTAAAACTCCCTATGCTCTTAAACACAGATTTCTTTATATTTTAGTTTTCTTTATATTTCTTTTTTGTTATTGTTTTGTTTTCTACCCCTAGTTAATTGAGTGTTGATTAGTTACAAAATAGTCTCCTATTGTTCACTTCTCATTTTGAAGAAGAAGCAAAAGCCAAGCCTGTCATAGTAGCACTAGCCTGGCCCTTCTCCTAGCCATCTGTGAGCATTCATGAGTGACAGTCAGGTTCAGCACATTCTTGGCTTTGCTTCTGTCTTTTTTGTACTTTTTTAATTCTAAAAATGCTGTATAGAGGGGTTACAGTTCATGAGCAAGGTAATGAGTACATTTCAGCTCCCCTATGAACCAGAAATCCCACTTTGGGGCATTTACAAAAGGATCACAAACAAGGCCATACTCAGGCTACCAGCACAACTATGATTATAACAGCATTATTTAACATAGCTAAGATATTGAACCAAACCATATGTACTTCAATAGATGAATGGATCAAGAAAATGTGATATATATATATATATATACATATATACATATACATACATACATACTATATATACATATATAAACATACATACAATGAAGTTTTCTTTATATTCCAAAGGCAGTTAGAAATAACTCAGTTGTATTTGACTTACAAATATTTTAGACAAATATTTTAAACTTTTGGAAAAAAAAAGTACATGTATGCAATGTTTCTTCCAGGTACAAATAATAATAAATGCCACATAAATGACAGCCAAAAAGGAAAAGGTATGATAGGAAAAAGGTGTATTTAGGAACATAATTTTTGTGATATCAAAGACTATGCATTCAAAGATAATAGGCTACTTATAATCTAATTGGCTTGAAAAAGGGAATGCAAAAGTTACAGTAGATTACTGGTTTATTTGGATTTTTAAGCCCTATCAATAATTTCCTTTAAAAATTGGGAAGTTGAAGCCGGGCGCTGGTGGCTCACGCCTGTAATCCTAGCTACTCAGGAGGCTGAGATCTGAGGATCGCGGTTCAAAGCCAGTCCGGGCAGGAGAAACCGTGAGACTCCTATCTCCAATAAACCACCAGAAAACCGGAAGTGGCGCTGTAGCTCAAGTGGTAGAGCGCTCGCCTTGAGCTGAAGAGCTGAGGGACAGCGCCCAGGCCCAGAGTTCAAGCCCCACGACCGACAAAAAAAAAAAAAAAAAAAAAAAAAATTGGGAAGTTGAAAATGACTTTAGAGTGTGATAATATGTTGAACTGTGTGGTTCATACATAATAATACCAGTTACTAAGGAAAATTATCTCTAAGTACCCATCAAAACGCAGGGAATAATTTGTAGTTTAAGTGGTAAAGTACTAGCCTTGAGGAAAAAAGCAAAAAGTGAATAAGGCTCTGAGTTTGTCAACCTGAACTAGCATGTGTGTGTGTGTGCGCGTGCACACACACACACACACACACACACACACATACACATACACGCACACGCATGCTCATGTGCAAAGGATGTTGAAAGACTCAGAAAGAGAAATGGAGTGTAAGTCCTTTCATATGTATATTAGATCTAAAATATGACCATGAAATTTGAAAAAAGTAAAACACATGTCCATTAATTATATATGAGTTCAGACTATATAGTACAGAAAGCAGTAAAATTTTATGTTGAATTAATTTTTTGTGAAAGTATTGTACAGAGGGGTTACAATTACATGGGCAAGATAATGAGTACATTTCTTATCAAGCATTGTAGCCTCCTTCTTTTTGTCCCCTTCCCATCCCTTCCCATCCTCCCCCGCCCCCCCCCCCCCAATCCTCCCCGGCGACCACCCCTCTGCACCAAAGTTTTAAAGTTCATTTTCGACATAATGACTCAATTTTATGTTCTAACCTCTCTGACATAACAGTATCATATGCAAACAGTAAAAAGATGAAGCATATCTTGTCCTTGGGTAGGTGTTAAAGGAGACATGGAAAGAGGCAAAGTAATAGGGAGTAGATGGCTTGGAAAATACAACATAAGATTCAATGCACATATGTGAAAATGGAACTAGGAAAGAAAGGGGATGGGTGGGGTTTTTATAGACTAGAAGAGTCGATGGACACTATGACAAAGTCTAAGAGGCATTGTAAAAACCAATTGATACATTGTACAACTGTTTAAAAAAACTATCCATGAGGCCTGTAATTCTAATTACTCAGGAGGCTGTGAAATGAGGATTGTGGTTTGAAGCCAGCCATGGCAGAAAAGTTCATGAGACTCTTATCTCCAACAAAGTACTCAGAGAAGGCTGGAAATAGTGCTGTGGCTCAAGTTGTACAGGGCTAACCTTCAGCACAGAGAGGTTTTGGAACAGCATTTTGATCTTGATTTGAAGTGCCAAGACAGGCACAAAAACAAAACAAATCAAAAGATAAAAAGAAACAAACCAAAAACAAAAAAGATCTTAATTTTTATATTTTTGAAAATTACAAGAAAAACCCATGTTCCACCTACTTCAAATAGTTAGATAATATACATTACATGGCTGTGCTTATGATGGATGGAAATTTTCTCATTCATGTAGCATCTAATGTTCAGTCGAGGCATGGTTTTTCATGCCTCCCAGGCTATGACTTGTGTAGGCTGAGGTTATGGGCTTGGAGCTGCAGATGCTGATACCCTTCTCAACCAGTGTTTCACCTCTTAACAGGGCAGTCATACCCAAGGGCTCCTTCAACTGCAGCTTCATGACCTCTTCGTGGTCCTGTGGACCCAGTTGGGGGTGCCATCCTGGATACATGTGATTTGAAGTAAGTTCATTCTACTCATCCTCTATGCCAAAAGAGTCAAGTGTGAGAGGGTTTGCAGACATTTGAAGTAATGTACATACACGGTGCTCCAGTGGCCCCACATACCTACCCAGCATATGCCTGTGTATCCTAGGATTATTGTTCTGGAGCAGGGGATGCTTCCAACATATTCCCTAACTAGTGCTTCACCTGCTAAAGTGAATAAATGATTGAGAGCCTCTTGTTTACCTTAAGGAAATCTAAATTCCTGATATGTGCCAGGCCACAACAGATGCCATCCCACATGCCCCCCATTTCATTTTATGTTAGACATCTCCTGCCACACTGTGGGAACCAAATCACTGGTGAGCAGTTGTGCATGTATGTACACACATTCACACTAAGGCATGTACATAGTGTCAGATTTGACTGGTTGTATACTATATATTATAGTACCAAAGTGAAAGAAGACTTGGAGATTCCTTGACTATGAGCTGTCCTGTTTTGCTATTTAGCTGTGTCCTGTATAGCCCAGGGTTGTGGGATTCGAAGTGGGCATGCGTCCACCTTCCACAACCAGTGATCCTCCTCCTACAGGGAGAGCATACCCAAAACCCTGTTCTTTCCCTCTTGGACTAACATCTTGCAGGTCCTTCTCTGAAGACCGAGGTGACAGTGCCATTCCAGATGCCCTAGTTTCTAGGCAAATAGGACCACTCTTCCTTTGTGGTAACTGAATATTTGTGTGGGGTTGAGTGAGTATATCATTGTGCTTGTGTATACACCAGTTTGTGGAACACAAGGACCTGTGGCAAGATTTTCCCACTTGGGTGCTGATGCCAGCCCAAGGGAAGAAAAGCATAGAGAGTAGGTCTTTCATGTCTCCCTTGCAGAGTATGGCCTGTGCTGCTTGGGATTACGGGGCTGGAGTTTGGCATGGTGCTGCACTTTCTAACCAGGGCTTATCCTGTTACAGGGAAGCCATACAAGGCGGCCAGTTTTTCTTCACTTTGGGACCTCTGGCTTTCTGGTATGAGTCAGCCCATGTGCAGCTATATGTGCCTATGTCCTTCTCAGTAAGTGGTTCCACTCCCGGTTGGAACTGTGGGAATCCAGTTGTGATATGTGTTGTGCATGTGTGTATACACATTCACAGGAGGGCACAAATGTGGTGCCAGAGTGGCCTTGTTGTACAATATATTGGATCCAGAAGAAGGGAAGCCATAGCTTGTCCTTTTTCCTTAGCTGGCTAATTTCAGTGTAGCCTTGGGAGGCCTTCAATTCAAAGTAAGTGATTCCATTCCCTCCTCTGTCCTGTGAAAATGAAATCATGGGTCAGGGATTTTGTGCATGTGTATACACATGTTCCCATGAAAGCACTTAACCTATTTTTAAATTAGATAGGTCCTAGGTGTTTTTGGACCCAAGAGAAAAAGGATGGGGTTGGAGACTGTAAAACATCCCTTTCACAGGCCTGTGGAGCCGGGCTTATATGCCTGGGACTTGGGGTGCTGCCTACCTTCCTAAATGTGCTTACTCCTGCTAAAGAGAGGTCGTGCCTGGTAGCTTGCTCTTCACCATGTGGACTACTGTCTTGCTGGTCCCTTCTGATAGGCCTATGCGCCAGTACACACTTTCATAAGAGGGCACATACATGATGCCAGATAGGCCTGATTGTGGGCATATTGGGCCTGGTCCTGTGTCCATACCCCTGTAATTCCTTTGTAGCCTGGGGTTATTAACTTAGATCTGGGTATGTTGCTACCTCCCTAACTAGTCGTTTACCTGGTACAGTGACTTCATAGTGAGGACCTCTTCTTGTTCATGTAAAGGAACTCTTTATTCATGATTTGTCAGCCTCAGAGACAGTGCCATCTGAGATATATCCATTTTCATGTAAAGATTGCTCCCACCCTGCCATTCTATGGGAACCCATTCATGGAATGTGGACACATGATTGTGTCTATGTGGTGCCAGTTGGACTAAGGGTGGGCTCTAGAGGGCAGAAGAGATGGCACATTGGAGCTTGGAGTATGTCCACCACCCTTCCCAACTATAGCCTATATACTGGGATTATGAGCCCTGAGCAGGGGATACTGTTGCTCACCCCATCCAGTGCTTCCCCTTCCACAAACAGGTCATGCCCAGTAGCCTGTTTTTCTTAATCTTGCAAACCTCTAGCTTCATGATTTGTGTTGTCCTAGATGCAGGTACCATTTGCAGATGACCCCAATTCAAAGGAAGCTGTTCCTCTCCTGCCCTTGCCCTGTGGGAACTGAATTGCAAAACAAAAAAGAAAACATTACGAACTAGTAAGTAGTGGGGTACTTGAAGTTATTTCACAAGTGAGGGTCCTTATTAAGGCTTCTTACCCCCTTTTTTCTTCCTTGAAAAATTTTCCAGTGTACTAAAAATCATCACAAATACTTATGACAGTGCATATTAATTGTGATGTACTTCATATTATGTATGAAAATTTTCTTCATGAATTTTAGTCAGTGGTGTTTGATAACTTTTACTCCTCTATATGCAGTTTGCATAATGATAAAGTTGGTATCAATATCCACATATATTCTTATATAATCCTTCTCCAATCATTTGGTATTGTCCAGTATATTTTTAACGTTTCCCTCGTCTGACAAGTGTGATATCTCTTTATTGTTCCTGATAGAATATTTTTCATAAATATTGCCACATCACATATGCCTTTTCTTGTGAATTGCATGCTCAGATATTTTATTCAATATCATGTATCCTATCTGTCATCTTCTTGATTGAAATGTTCCTTTGTTGAATACATACTATTTAAATGTCTTCAGCCTTAAGAGAGGATGTTTATATTTTTCTTGATATTACTTACTCAACCAAAGGTGTTGCTGTAATGTAAACTTATTGATATTTTCCGACCTTTGTATTCATTTCCTTGGGGAAAATCTCCATTCTTAAAATGTACTCTTATTTCATTCTTAAAGCTTTTAAGTGTTGCTTTCTACCTTTGCCTCTTTGTTTTTAGGAATTGTTTGCTACGGCTTTAAGTTAAGGTCTATTTTGTATCTTATTCCATATAAATAGATAGCTCATCCAAGTAGCTATTTGTTGAATAGTCTAATGTCAAATCTCAGGATTCTACATGGGCTTGTACTCAATTCTCTACCCTGTGTAATTCTTTTTCTTCAGCTGTAATACCAGATTGTCTTGATTACTAGGCTTTAGTATAACAAATCCTCATTTTGAGTTATGGTGTGTCCCCAAAATTGTTCTTTCATATTCTTTGTGTCTTTTGATCTTTAGAAATCCTTCCCCTCCTCTGTTAGCGGGGACCAAACACCGAGTCTCTTGCATTTAAGGCAAGCACTCTACCACTCAGCAACTCACCTCATAACTTTGAGGAACAACAGTCACTGGGTCCAGGTGAGGTTTGGGGAAGTTTCCCTCTATCAGTAGGAACTCTTGACTTAGGGTCCTTGGTCACAGAATAAAAATTTGCAGAGTAGTCACCATGGTAAGAAAACTTGGCAATACTTTATTGAGTTAGCAAGCAAACAAACAGATAAGCAGATAAACAGGAAGACAGAGGCACACTCAGAGTGTGAGTGCTCTTAACAGTAGGCGCAAAGAGCTCTTTGACATCAGTGGCATTTATATAATAAAAGCAAGTCCTGTCATAAAGCCATATATATAGGTGTTTATCTTTGCTCTTAATCACTCTGGGGTTATACCATCTGAGTTCTTGGTTATTTGGTGATTCAGTCTTTAGTGTATTTCTTTTTTGGGGGGGGAGGGTCCAGTCATGGGGCCTGAACTCTGGGCCTGGGCACTGTCCCTCAGCTCTTCAGCTCAAGGCTAGTGTTCTACCACTTGAGCCCCAGCGCCACTTCTGGCTTTTTTCTTTTTTCTTATGTGTTGCTGAGGAATCGAACCCAGGGCCTCATGCATGCAAGGCAAGTACTCTAACACTGAGCCACCTTCGCAGCCCCTTTAGTGAATTTCTTACAGGAAAGAATGCATATATTTTTGCCATAGAACAGATGCTTATCCTTAAGATGATGAATGCATCCTGAGTTAGAAGCAAAGAAGATAGTGCATGTATTATTCTAAATGTATTATTTCTATCAGAGTTCCTAGATGTCATTTTCCAGGTCTCATTTTTTCTAAGCTATGCAGCCTGAAACTATAAAAAGTCCTGATAAGACTTCTCATAAAATTCCATTCAATTTATAGATTGATTTGATAGAAAACAATACATTCTTTAGATATTGAGTATTCCCATGAATGAATTTTTTTTGGAGGTCCGGTCATGGGGCCTAAACTCTGGGCCTGGGCACTGTCCCTCAGCTCTTCAGCTCAAGGCTAGTGCTCTGCCACTTGAGCCACAGCGCCACTTCTGGCTTTTTTCTTTTTGCTTATGTGATGCTGGGGAATCGAACCCAGGGCCTCAAGCATGCAAGACAAGCACTCTACCACTGAGCCACCTTCTCAGCCCCCCATGCATGATTTTGACATGGCTGTATTTTGCTGTTTTTCAGTTATTTTTTAATGATTAATGTTTGTTACATAGTATTATATATCTTTTGTATGATATGCTTCTTTGTGTGTTTTTGTTTGTGTGGTTTGGTTTGAACAACATGGGGAATTGAACTGGTGTATGGGAGGAAAGCATTCTACCACCTAAGCCACAATATAGCCATGTTAGTAACTATTGAAGCTACTTAAAATAATCATCCATCTTATAATTTGTTATTTTTACCTTTTTTTCATCCTGGGGAACTGAGTATAGGAGTCTGGTTGTGTGTGTGTGTGTGTGTGTGTGTGTGTGTGTGTGTGTGTGTGTGTGTGTGTGTGTATGCACATGCATGCATATAAGTGTATATGTGCCAATACTGGGGCTTGAATCCTCTTAACTTTTTCCAGCCAAGGTTAGCATTTACCATTTGAGCATGTGTACACCTTCAGTGTGGCTTTTCTGGTTAAATCCTACTCAGGAGGATACAAATGGCAGTTCAAAGCCAGCCTGGGCAGAAAAGTCCAGTAGTCCTATGAACTACTTTGAAAAACTACTATGAAAAACCTGGAAGTGGTACTATAGCTCAAAAATAGTGCTCAAGCTTTGAATTGAAGCCCTCAATCCTTAGGGCCAGCACATACAAAAATTAATGAACTTTGAATTGTATAACCATGATGTATTTACACGATGATCTACAGATCTCAGCCTCTCAAGTAGGTAGCATTGTAGGTGTGATCCTGTAGTAATAATAAGTCATTTATTATTGTTACTAATGGATATATTTTAAAGACATAAGTGTATGCTAGTGGCTCAAGTCTATAATCCTAGCCAGTCAAGAGGCTGAAGTTTAAGAATCTCTGTTCAAAGCTGACCCAAGGGAGAAAAATCTATGTGTCTTATCTCCAATTAACAACCAAAAAGTTGGAAACACAGCTGTAGCTTTAGTGGCATAGTAGTAACCTTAAGCAAAAATGCTTAGGGACAGTGCCCAGACCCAGAGTTCAAGTCCCAGAATCAGCCCTCAAAATTAAAATAAATAGAACACAGAATAACTCCAGGTATGGCTAGTGATAGTATGCCTAGTTTGCATGAAATTCTGAATTTGATTGCCACCAGCAAGAAAAATACACAAACCAAGAAAAAATGTTTCCAAAGTCAGAGGGAAATTTTTACTGATCCTTACTAACAGACATTTTTTTTCTTACACAATTTCATTTAGAAAGTTAGCCCAAGGCAGGTGCTAGTGGCTTGGCTCATGCCTGTAATACTAACTACTCAGGAACTTGAGAATTGAGGATAGTGGTTCTTGAGACTCTTCAATAAGCTACTCAAAAATAAGTGGAAGTGGCCTTATGGCTCAAGTGATAGAGAGCTAGCCTTGAGCTCAAAGAAGCACAGGTACAGGGGCCAGGCCCAAAGTTCAAGCTTCATGGACAACAAAAATAAAAATAAAAATAAAAAGCCAAACAATAACTCCAGTAGAAGAGAAATGATTATGCAATGACTACTTTAGCAAGAATGCATTTCTCAGTTTAAAATGAGGTTTCACTTTGTATAACCTTATAAATATAAGATAATTAAATTTCAAGTAATTCTTTAACTTCACTATCCACTAAGCAGCAACAAAAATGATCCTTATCAGAAAGAACAATGTTGGAGGAATATCAGTACCAAATTTCAAACTCTACTACAAAGCCATAGTAATCAAAACAGGTGGTTACTGGCGCAAAAACAGACCTCAGGACCAATGGAATAGAATTGAAACCCCAGAAATGAACCCATCTAATCTTCGATAAGGGAACTCAAAAATAGAATTGAAGAAAGACAACCTCTTCAGTAAATAGTGCTGGCAAAGCTGGTTACCTACTTGTGGAAAACTAAAGCTAAATCCTTATATATCACCCAGCACCAGAATCAACTCCAAATGGACCAAAGACCTCAGAGTCAAAGCAGACACCCTGAAAACATTACAGGACAGAATAGGAGAAACCCTGGATTTCCTTAGTGTATGCCAAAATTTTCTTAATAGATATCCAGAAACACAACAAATCAAAGAAAGTTTGTTCAAATATGCTTTCATGAAATTGCAGAGTTTCTCCATGGCAAAGGACATAGCTAGCAAAATCAATAGAAAGCCCAGGGATTGGGAGAAGATCTTCACTAGCCATACAATGGACAAGGGTCTCATATCTAAAATAATAGTTTCATTTCATTTAAGTGTTTTTTTTCTCAGTGGTGGGGCTTGAACTCAGAGCCTGGCCACTGGCCCTGGCCCTTTGTGTTCTCGAGGCTGGTGCTTTACCTCTTCAACCACAGCACCACTTCTAAGGAAGAAATGCTTCTGGAGGCTGGGCACTATAGTCTCACCTCTCTAATCCTACTCAGAAGGTTGCTATCTGAAGACTGAATTTGAAAGCCATTCCACACAATTATCTCCATTTAGCCATCAAAACTGTGGTAATATAGCCTTAGCTCAAGGGATTGAACACCAATCTTGACAGATAAAACTAGAGGATAGTACCCAGGCCCTGAGTTCAAGTTCTCATACAAGCACAAAAAAAAAAGAAAACAGCGAGGTCGAGTAATAATGGAGCTTCCTGTTTTCATACCTTTCCAGGACTGCATGGAGGAAATAATCCTGTTATGTGAAAAGAAGTCCCCATTGAAGCAAATGAGTGAATAGTGGAAAATCTTCAGCAGCAACACAAAAGCTTTCAAGGTGGATGACAGGCATAGCAAAGTTAGTGAGTGTTAGTAACATGTCTTTGATGTCCTTGTATTAAGGTAAGAAATGACTTGAAATTGCTTCCTACTTCTAAGCTTACTTCACTGAGCGAGGAACCTAAGCATACCTTTCTTCTACAGTAATCTGGAATCTTTATAAACTTGCAGATTAAAGTTTGATGCTTAAAAAGAATACTTATAATTTGTGCATTAAAAGAGATTGATTATTAGTAAAAAGTTGTTATGCATTAGGTTAGTATTGTTTTTTTAGTACTTGGGATTAAAAGCAGAGCCTCTGTTAGAGAAGTTCTGCACCTGTTTCTTTGAGACTGAATCTTCCTGTGTGTGTTAACCAGGATGTCCTTCAACTCCTGGGCTTGAATGATCCTCCCACCAAAAGTGACCAGCCATTGGTAGGATGAGGAATATGATCAGCTATTGCAGGGGACTGAGCTAAGGTTCAATGCTAAGACTTGGTGTAGGTCTCAGGAGCGTGAGTAAACCAGATGTTCCATTTTGGAAATAGCGTTCCTGAATTTGAATTCCAATCCCAATAATCTAGACTATTGTCCTAAAGAAGGAGGTGTTAACATTGACTTAGATGGCCTGTAAGGAGAGTATCTTTCATGAAGCTGGAAGTGAGACTAACAGTGGTCTGCTAAACAGAAATTCTGGACTAAGGAAAATGAGGCTAAGGATGGGAGGAATTTGCCACATTATGTTAACTCTCAACAAGAGAATGGATAAGGGATATCATTCCTTTTCCCTGCAAAGTATTGAAGGTGATTTGGCCTTCAAGATGGGCTATTTTTAAGCCCATGGATTGGGAGAAGATAAACTAGCCATACAACGGACAAGGGTCTCATATCTAAAATATACTTGGAACTCAAAAAATTAAATCCCCCAACAACAAATCATCAAAGAAACAACTGCACAAGAAATAAGTGGGCTAAAGACTTAAAGAGAAACTTCTCTGAAGAGGAAAGAAGGATGGCCAATAGACACATGAAGAAATGCTCAACATTCCTCTCCATAAAAGAAATGCAAATCAAAGCAACACTTAGATACCACCTCACTCCAGTTAGAATGGCTAAAATCACGAACTCTAATAACAACAGATGCTGGAGGGGATGCGGACAGAAGGGAATCTTACTGCATTGTTGGTGGGAATGTAAACTTGTTCAACCACTTTGGCAAGTAGTGTGGAGGTTCCTCAAAAGACTCCACATAGAGCTCCCCTATGACCCAGCAATCCCACTTTTGGGCATTTACCCAAATGTTTACAAACAAGACCACACTAAAGTTACCAGCATGACTATGTTTATTGCAATATTATTTACTATAGCTAAGATATGGAACCAAGCCCGATGCCCCTCAGTAGATGAATGGATCAAGAAAATGTGGTATACACACACACACACACACACACACACACACACACACACACACACACACACACACACACGCAATGGAATTCTATGCCTCCATCAGAAAGAATGGCATTGCCCCCATTTGTTAGGAAATGGAAAGGCTTGGAAAAAATTATATTAAGTGAAGTAATCCAGGCCCAGAGAAACATAGGTCCCATGGCTTCCCTTATTTGCAATATCTAGTATATGTCTGAGTTAAGCAGTAAACGTCAGATAAGGTGATGTTTGGGAAATGAAACCTAAAATATATATTCAAATGTTTTTTTTTCTTTCATGCGATTGTTTCTAACATTTATAAGATTATTTCTTTGTTGCTATGTATGTCCCTTCCCCACAGTATAACCCCTGCTTTCACTGTATTTGATGTCGGTATAATTTGTGGAGGGGAAGGGGAAAAACAAATCGTTTAAATAGGGATACAGGTGGACCCATTGCAACAATGAGATGTACAAGTGTTTTGTCGAAAACGAACTTTACAACTTTGTTGGGGGTGCAGGGGGATTTGGTGGAGGGGGCGGGAAAATGAGAAGGAATGGGAAGGTTAAACAGAGGAGGAGGTTACAATGCTTGATAAGAAATGTACTTATTATCTTGTCCATGTAATTGTAACCCCTCTGTACAGTATTTTCACAATAAAAAAAACTAATTAAAAATGGGCTATTTTGACACAAGCGATAGAATGGATTATATGAATTCTCTGGTCTTTCTAACCAGGATACAGGGGGACTCAAAAGGTAGAGAGCAAACTGCAAAAAACCATGTCTCTGCTAGCAGGCTTCCAAATTCACTGTATCCTTAAAATTTGAAACAAATTAGTTAGAACAGAAATCTTTTTTTTACATGTCTCCAATCTAAATGTTTCTTCCTTGGGTTTAGAACACTTCATAAACAAGCAAGAGCTAAGATAACACTGTATGACTCTCTCTTCCCCCAGAATTGCAGTTCTGCAGTGCTAGAACAAAGACTGTGTGTGAGGAAGGGACTGGACATATGTGTTTCTTGGATGAGAAAACTAGAGCTGATAAATTGCAGAGAACAGAGCAGATGTCATTCCTTTTCTTCCTTTCCTTGGGTAAGACTGATTCAACCATGATGCAAGATGCTGAACCAATGAATGAAGAGGGCATGCTGTGCAGCAGGAGGGGTTGCCCATGCCCAGGTGCAGCTGGGAACTTGGAGCTATTGATTCAACCTAAGGAATGTTTTTTTTTCATAAATATTAAGTCCCATTTCAGACTTCAGCACTGTCTGTGGCTGCTGTTCTGGTCTGTTTGTGTCTTGCTCTTTGGCTTTTTCCTTTGGTTACAATAGAAACTGCAGATGAAATGGAGAGTGTTGAGTGTGAGCTCAGCCATTGGGGATTAGCGATGGACTTTCCAGGCATGGGCATGCCTGTGGGATTGGAGCCTGCCTTTGACAAGCAGGGCACAGAGCGGGTTGTGCTGAGTAGAAAATGGAAAAGTCCTCTGATGAGAAAAATGCTCCAGAGAGACAATTAGCTCTAAAATGTATTGTTAACCTTCATGTCCTCAAAAATGCTGGGGGATATTGGAGTAAATGGTTATTTTACTATAGAGATGGTGAACCTTCTGAAAAGATAAAATGGTTTACGTCTGGGTGTAATGTTTTAAGCAATTGACAGCTACTCACAAGTTTGACTATTGATTTATTTCCATACTGATTGTTACTTTTGAGTATCTCTATTTTCCTTAGTAATTTTTTTTCATATTGCCCACATTGGAATAGGTATTTTTTTAACTTGTACTATTATTTCTTTGATTTCATGGTACATTATACATAAAGAAAACAGGGCAGAGGTAAATTAATTTCTTAGGCATGACTATGAATTAATTTCAATAATATGCATTGAGTATTTAAATTCTTCAACATACAATGTATGATCTAGGCTCAGTAGTTTATTCTAGAGGGAGTTTACCTTCATGAGCTAAGACAAAAGACAACTTTATGTTTTGCATCTCTATGCATAATTCCTGTAAAAAGAACTGTCTTTGAAGACTGGAAGGGTATGATTCTTATTTTGATTGGTTTCATAGAAAAATATCTCTACAGGTTGAGAGCCTTCACTTTACATCTAGAAGTTTTCTTGTTCTGTTTATTAGACCTGGAATTCAGCTTCAGGAAACCTTACTTCTTTTATGGGGAGGCAGTCAGTGTTATTTGTTATGATAATTTGTGTGTATTTGTATTTATATATGTGTTTAAATGCATGTACATACATATATATGCATATATGCATAAGTACATACATATGTATGTGTATGTATATATTAAAAATTTAGCTCAGAGTCCCTGGGTAAAGCCCTGGGAAGGGCAGAGAATGGAGCCACATAAAGAAACTACTTAGGTGTTGATGTGATGCAGTTTATGCCAACAGGCTGGTTTCTGAATCATTTTTCTTGTTTCTTTCTGGTAATTCAGGATGTACATGTTTCTAAGAGCAATATAAACAAGGCCTGTCTAGCATGGAGTTTGGTGAACTTGGCCATTGGGCACATACTTTCTGACCTGGGAAAGGTGACATTTGGGTTAGTTTCTACAGAGTATAGAATAATACAATTGGCATAATTTTGAAAGTTCTTTGGGGAGTTGTAATTGAGAGCTACATTTTGATTGACATTCATCTGGGACTGATATTCATCAGCCTCCAGATAGAACTTGGGACATAAAACAGATTAAGTCCTGACTGGATGAAACTCTGTAATCTCCAGGTGATTGTTCTCTTTTCCTCTGCCTTCCCTTTTAACATCTGAAGGGATCTTCAGTACTGTATATGGAGATGAGGTTAAAAAGGAGCATGGCTGCAAAAGTTCTCCCATGTGTTCTGTTCTTCACTTCTTATCTTTTAATATAACATAATAATCCCTTCTATGGAAAGAGAATCTAGCAGTCTTGAGTGCCCATCACTTACTCATCCAATGAGTACTTAGGAAGTACCTCCTGTGTTGTATTCTGATGTCTGCTTTTTAAGGGTATAGCTTTAAGAAATACGACATATCCTGACTTACCTTTGAATACTCAGACTGTACACCACCTGAAATAGAGAAATGTTTTTAATCTCTTCTTCAGTAGTACCCATTTCTTAGTACTGTGGACAAGGATTAAGGAATTTGGTAGCATGGAAAGCACAATAGGCACATGTCGTCTGCAGTTAGATGTTTGCTTATTTCTATTTAAGTAATGTTAAGAATTATATGACATATAGAATGTGGAAAAATTTAAAGAATGGTTTAATAATAGAAAATTTAAAACACATTGACTGTCCTTCCTACAAAATACTTGAGAAAGGAGATATTTTGAATTTCAGATATTGGAACATTTGCATATATGTGATAAGGTAACTTCGTGCTGGGATTAATTCTAAACATAAAATGCATTCATTACTTATATACCTAGACTGAAGATAACTTTATATACTTTTAGTGTGCCTTGATGTTTTTTGTTTTCATTTCCTTTTGTGTTGTACCTGAGGCTTGATCTAAGGAACTGAGCACTTACCTTGAGCTTTTTGCTCAAGGCTAGTGCTCTACTACTTGAGACACAGCTCCATGTCTACATTTTTGTGGTTAATTGGGGATCAGAATCTCAGAGACTTTTCTACCTACACTGGCTCTGAACTGTAGACATCCTTATATCTCAGCTAGCATTACAGGCATGAGCCCATAGCAGCGTGCTCCTATTTTGATGGCCACAGTCACAGGAAGCCCAATGTGGAATCTTCTCACTTGAGACAGCATCACAACACAAGATCCTCAGATTAGAGATGCTCAGCCTGCATCTTACTTCTTAACCCCATTGGTTTGTCTGTAGCATTCCATTTTGAATACCACAGTTCTGAAGAAGTCCATAAAAGCATTTCTCCTCCTTCTCAGGGAGGTATTCCTGGGGTTAAGATCTTTTTAAACTCAAGTTATTTTGTTGTTTGTTAGCTTAGCTTCCTGATGCAAACTTATGCCCCCAACCCCTACCCTTTGAAATAAGAAAGTGGGTTAGGGTAAAGTAGAGACAGGTGTTTATAATGGCTTTTGTGCTGTCATTCTGAAAGGTAGGGGAGGGAAGGTGTAAGATTTTTGGGAAGGTCACAGAACATCAGCACTGGAACCCACCAATGGGAAGTCCTCATGACCAAGCCTCTTCTCCAATCAGAGCTCTCCAGGAAGGCAACCCTTTCCAGTTGTTTGGAAACTTTCTTGTCTCTGGGCAGTCACAAGGACAAAATGTTGGTGTGAGGAAGATGGAGCTCTACAGCTGTAGGAACCAAGTAGGCAAGTTAGTTGGGGGCATTGATTCTCATGACCCCATCTGAAGTCTTACGTGCCATGAGTGTGCACATGCCTGCATGTATTCCCTCTGGGGGAAATAAGAGGGACTCCCCTTTCTCCATGTCAGGGCAAAGGCCTGATGCCCAGCTGCCAGACTCAGGTGAAGGTTTGCAGGAAGTGCGATTATTCTCCCCTGTTAATTCTATAGAACAATGCCCAGAGACTCTCTTTGTGTGTCTAAGGAAGCTCACCTGTGCCTTGCTTACTCTTTGCAAACTCTGATCACTGGAGCTACTTCACATTTGTTGACAAGGTTTAATTCTTCCTGCTTACTGACTTAAAATTACCTCTAATTGTCTGTGTTCGTATGAAATTCTGTAAAGTTAACTTTCTTCTCTTTGTCTGAAGAGCTACTTTTAGGTCTGTATGCTGTAAATCAGCATGTGATATGTCAACAAACTTTGTCCATACCCACATATTGTGGTCCACTTTCTGCCTATTGATCATGCGTTCCCAGGTCTCACTGAGGAATTGGCAGCAATTTGGGTTACATCTGTTTCCAGAACCAGACTAGCATCCCTTACTCCCTTTTTAATAAATCATGCAATGGCTTTGAAGGCAATGTGTTTGCAATAAGAATTGTTTGCAGAATGTTTGCCCTTCAAACTGATCATGCCCACATGCCCTGGCCATTGTCTATTGGCCATTGTCTATTGACCATTGACATTGGTCATTGTCCCAAATGTCCTTAATATGTTAAGTTTCCCACAGTTCCCCCTCAGTACCCAGCTAAGGAAGGTAATCCCATTACCACCATATTCTAACAATGAGATCAAACAAGCCAGGATTCAAAGCCAGGCCCTCACCACCAGCCTGCATGCCTTGCTCTAAGGGCATACACTTCGCTATTAAGAATAAACACTCGGTGTTTTCTTGTGAGCTGGGGTTCATTGCTATAATCTTAGCTGCTCAGAAAGCTGAGATGTGAGGGATCATGGTTCAAATTCAGCCAAAGTAGTGTGATTTGTTTCCCTTTTTTGTAGGTGGTTGTATTTTCCCACCTCCTGAGCAGATGTCAGGGACTGCATGAGACACCCAATTTGTGGCAGAGCAACCAGTCCCAGGACAGCACCAGTGAAACAGATAGTGGGAACACCACACTTTTAGTTGTGACAGGATAGCAGTTGCTCTGTTTTTGCAATTGGCATAATTATCTTGTGTCTAGAGCAAAGGAAGCATCATGATCTTGAAATATCACAAATTAGTCTAAGCTGGTTCTGTTGAGTTGGTCTGCTTTTCCTGTAGCCATTCCCTTAAGTGTTTGGCAGGGCACTTGAAATGCTAGAATGACTGGGCATCTGTGTGTGGAGTCCTCAGAGACTGTCGTGTATACATGGTCTCTGGTGGCCTCAACACATGGCAGCTCATAACTGCAGGAGCTCAAAGGTGGCAGTGACTAGACCTTCTTCAGACTCAAGCCATAATTCTGTGGCTTGCCCTCAGATGAGACAAGTGAGGCCCATCTAATTCAAGAAGAGGGCCAGTGCCTGTGTGCTTGACTGGAAGCCACCAGTCAGACAGAAGCTGGGGGGTCCTTCAGAAGCTGAGGCTACTTCCAGTCACTGTTGGAGGCAGCGATTGGATGAGAAAGGCACCAAGGGCCTTCAAGAAGGTTCTGAGGAATTCTATTCGTGGATTTCACCTCTGTTGAACCAATAACGTATGGGGGACAGAGCATTCCAAGGCAGAGCCCCCTCCTGTGCTACCATAGGGCCTGGAAAATGGGATGCTATCCTGTCACATTGGTGCCAGTGAACAGCAGGCTCCTGTCAGATCCAACCTATGGTGCGATTTGCAACTGTTCTTCCCTAAGTGCGTTCTCTGGAGACCTCACTCTTCCGCTTGTGTGGTGGTGTCATTCAGCAAGAGTATCTCAAAGTAAGTGTCTGCACCTGCAGGGAAGTTAGGGTTATCTTGCCTTGGCTCCTGAAAGAAAGGCCTTGATATCCTTCACCATCAGGAGAGGTCCCTTTCCAGAACCCTGAGGAACTTTGGGCTGTGCAGTGGCTTCCATTGATTCATGTCCAATCCTTCCCATGTCGCTCAGGCCTCAAATGGTTTCAGAGAAGGTGTCACCATATTAGGGGGTGTAGTGACTATTTTCCTATCAAGCCTGTAGAGAAGGAGATTCCAACTCAGTATGTGCACACAGGATTGTGAATCCAATGGTCACTACACTTGTCACATTGAATTGTCTGTTTGGAGGGACTGTTTTGAGTCTTCCCTGAGCACAGTCTTTCACCAGATACAAAGCATGTATCTGTTGTTGATTTCACGGTTTTGACTGCTATTTCACATTGATTCAGTGTAGCTTCCCTCCACAAAGCCAGGAAGCTGTCACGTTGTTATGTAAGTGAATGACCAAACCAGGCTCGTGGTTTCATAGATGAGTTTGCCAGGTATTTGGTGAGAACGATTTCAGGTTCTCAGGTGAGGTGGATTCTATATGTCATGATGCAGGTAGGGTTTGGGAAATGGGGTACTTGACATGCAGATTTTATTGAGAGTTGCTTAGAGATGGACTGTGAGAAAGTGAAGGGGCTCAGGGTCAGAGCAGTCACTATTGGGCAAATCATGAACATAGATGTGATGGGAATGTGTGTAGCCAGCCCACTTTGGGGTGGTTGTTAGACATTCAAAATGCATAATACCCCTTAGCTGGCTAAGTATTTTAAAGTTAGAAGCACAGGATTTTATGTTTTGGGAGAAAATTGTAACACATGTATTGAACTTTTTAAAAACCAAATTTAGGCTCTTAATTTTGTTTTTAATAAAAATTTCATCCCAGCTACAGGGAAGGGCTAAAATCAGGAGCATTGACCTTTCAGGATAGCATGGGGAAAAAAATTGAAAAGCTGAGGATGGTGGCATGCATCTGGCATCCAAGTGTGGCATGACATGCAAGTAGGAGGATCCCAGAATGTCTGGTCTTGGCATAAAGCATCACACAAAGGGATGTGGCATGGCTACAGTGGTAGAGCACTTGATTATCAAGAATGAAACACTGAGTCAGATGCCAATAATGCCAAAAGTACACAAATTAAGAGAATGAATCTAAATAAACCCCTCATGCCCACTGAATGGCCTTCATGAAATTCAAGGCCACCATTTCCTTCATCATTAGTGATTTTTGAAACACCACATGGGAATATTGGAAGGGCTGTCTGGGTTTTCCTGCTTCCTCTGCTGAGAAACGTGTCCATATGTTTTTAGATTTTAAGAACTACTATGAATTCTTTTTTTTTGGTATTCAGGTAAAGGGTAGGTTTATTCAAGATGGCACCAGGCCATCTTGGCCCTCCACAAGGCTGGGAAAGGCCTGGGAAAGGCCTGGGAAAGAGTTGGGAAAGAGCTGGGAAAGAGAACTGGGAAAGAGAGAGCTGGGAAAGAGAGAGAGTTGGGAAAGAGAGCATCTGGGCCTGGGTTAGGCCTTATCTGGGGTATGGGTGGAAAAAGGTGTGGCCACATCAAATTCAGATGTGACCTCAGTGGATGCAGATGTGACCTCTTCCAGGCGTTCCAGGCACCTAGGTAATGCAGGTACTCAGTGGAGACTTTGCTCTCCATCCAGGAGCAGACCTTACATTCCAGTCTTTTAATAATCATGAAATGGGGCACGGATTCTCTCTGGCTACTTCCTGCTGAACAGGGGCATTGACATTAGGGATAAAAGTCTGAAATTTGGTCCCCTCCCAGAGAAGGCATTGAGCAGCTGCTGTCCCTTGGTGGTGTGAGTCCTTAGATGAACTCTGGAGAGGTATCATGAGGCATTGAAGGGCTGGAAAAAATACTAGAGAGCAAATAAATGGCAAGAGGAAGGACTGAAAATGTTGGTTGAAATGTCTCTAGCTACTTATGATATCTGGCAACTAGGTAGAGGATAAGTCAAGTGACAAAGACAAGAATATAAATTCCTGTTCAGTTAATAGGTAGACAGGTATAGACATTGGATGGGCAGGCTTCTTACTTCTATTGACCTCCCAACTGTGGTTAATTTTGAAAGGGCAGGCACAAAGTAGCTGTTTGACTTCTCCTCTTACACCTATCCATGGTCCCTTGTTCCCCAGACTGGCTGAGTCTAGGTGCTCGTTGCTGGGATGGTTGTCCCAGTTGGTATTCAAGGAGGTTTGAACTCAAGGCCTGGGCACTATCCCTGAGCACTTCTACTCAAGGCTAATGCTCTATCACATTGAGTTAAAGTACCATTTCCAGTGTTTGGCTGGTTAGAGATAAGAGTCTTGAGCCGTGCTTCCAACCTGGCTCTTTTCAGGATAGTTGGGAGATGGAGTCTTAGGGATTTTTCAGCCCAGGCTGCCTTTGAACTGCAATCTTTGCCACAAAGGCCCTTTATTATTTCCAATAAATCAACAAGGAGATCAAATAGAATAGAGAATAGAGCTTACCTGGTCCTTATCAAGAATTGACCAACAAATATTCTGCAATGACTAAACTTGTTAGATGTGATGAAAATTTTAGCACAGATAGGCTCAGTATTTTAAAACCACGTAGTTAGTAGTAGAATACACAACATAAAACAAAAAAGGCAAAACTCAAAACCTGAATTTTTTTTAATTGTGAAAATACTGTACAGAGGGGTTACAATTACATGGGCAAGATACCGAGTACATTTCCTATCAAGCATTGACAACAGTGTGTAGACATCTTTGGTAACAAAGCACATCAGATGGTTGGGCCTCACTTACCAGGGCCTGAAAAAGAGCAACTTGTTAGCAAGATACCTTAGAATAGATGGATGGAGTAGTAAGCTTGGTGGAAGTTGAAGGGTCAGATGGGGCCAAACCCTTAACCCACCATGTGTGGCTTCCCCACTTCCCCAAGAGCCCTCTAGAGAAAAAAGGCCAAGTCCCAAAACCAAGCATCCTAGGCTTCAGAGGTGAGTGGCCTTTTTCAGCTAAAGGCTGTAGGAGCTCTCTGGCATGGTGCCATGTCTGGACAGAGACTGAGCAACTGAGAATTGTAGAGAGTAGTTTCACTCACCAGAGTAGAGAAGTGGTGTGGATGTGGAGAAGAAGGCCAGCAATGGTATCGGTGTGATGTGTCCACAGCAGACAGACCAATTCGCAAAAGGCCATCAGAACTGTGGGTATTCCTCAGAGCAAAAAGGGAAAAACAAGCAAAAAAAGAAAAAAAGAGGAAAAAAACAGAGAGGAATCCCACCTATCCTGAATTTAAGCCCTTTATCCGAGTCACGACACCATTTATGTTAGATTTTTAAAAAGAGGTAGCTGAGTAAGAAGAGCACCACACACTTGGTATTCAGGTAAGGGGTAGGTTTAGTCATTGTTCTGGCTGGCACCAGGCCATCTTGGCCCTCCACGCAGCTGGGAAAGGCCGGGAAAGACCTGGGAAAGAGCTGGGAAAGAGAACTGAGAAAGATCGCTGGGAAAGAGAGCTGGAAAAGAGAGAGAGCTGGGAAAGAGAGAGCTGGGAAAGACAGAGAGTTGGGAAAGAGAGAGCTGGAAAAGAGAGAGTTGGAAAAGTACTATGAATTCTTGAATCATTTCTAGGAAGAGGGATTATGGGAAAGTTTGCAGGTATCAGGTCTTTGTTATGGTAGGCGTGAGGTTTCTACACAGCAAACATAGAGCCTCCATGATTTAAGGAGCCTTTCATTGGGTCTGGTACTCTTTAATTCTGTTGAAATACTTTCCCTTTTTCCTCTTGAAAAATAAGTTCCAAAATAGAGTTTATTTTAACTTCCATCACTAAAAGTTCTTCCTTTTACTCTATGGGCAGTTCACACATGACCAAAATATAAACCAGCTGGTTTTACTGCATCATATACCTTTGCTATGTATCAAATTTTTCATCCTAATCCTCAAATCATGTAATAATTTGCCTATTTATGACTGAATTGTAGTTCCTTTATTAATAAAAGCTAATGGGAAAGGATTGTGTATTTAGTTGATGAATAGACCTACATTTTATTTCCCTGAGATACTGTAGCAGAGTATTAAAAGGAATGTAATATATATATATATATATATATATATATATATATATATATATATATATATATATATATATATTGGGGGGGTCCCATCGAGGGGCCTGAACCTGGGCCTGAGCACTGTCCCTCAGCTCTTCAGCTCAAAGCTTGTGCTCTACCACTTGAGCCACAGCGCCACTTCTAGCTTTTTTATTTTTGCTTATGGGATCCTGAGGAATCTAACCCAGGGCCTGCAAGGCAAACGCTCTACCACTGAGCCATCTTCCCAGCCTGGTATGTAATATTTTATTGATAAGTCTATCCCTTAAAATGAATATATTTTGGGGCTGGGAAGGTGGCTCAGTGGTAGAGCGCTTGCCTTGCATGCCTGAGGCCATGGGTTTGATTCCTCAGCACCATATAAGCAAAAAGAAAAAAGCCAGAAGTGGCACTGTGGCTCAAGTGGTAGAGCGCCAGCCTTGAGCTGAAGAGCTGAGGGACAGCGCCTAGGCCCAGAGTTCAGGCCCCACGATGGGACCCCCCTCAAAAAAAGTAATATATTTTAGGATGTCATTATTTTAATGTGAATTATGTAAATGTTGATAATATGCTGTTGGTTATACATTTAGTTTTCAAGAGTTTCACTTAATTGCTTTTTTTGCCCACATATAGTACAAGTCTATTTGCAATTGTTTTTTAATGGCACTAATAGTATAGTTTATATAGAGAAAATAGAGTTATTTTAGGACCCTATGATTGGTTATAGTATTAATAACACAATTAATTTGAAGTATCAATATTTCTCACCAATTACTGACTCTTAATGAGGTTGCGTGTGGAGTTTTGGAGTGCAAATGAGATGGTGGATGTATAGAGTTGTAAGGAAGTGTTTAGGGACCATTAAAAGGCATTGGGTGACCCCAAAGTGTAGGTCCCTGGTCTTCTGTGAGTAACTAGCTCTAGGAAGGTCTCAGGAGAGATCTGCATTGCTTGAGACACATTGTGCTCCTGATATGCATACCCCTGGCCCACCTAGATATGTCCTTTCTGGAGGCCTGGCTCTCTTGTGACTTTATCTATGAAGCACCCAGCCCTCATGGGGGATTTGATATTTCAGTAGCTCTTAAAGCCTAGGCAGAATAGAAGACAGAGCTAACGTCTCCCAGTTCCCAGGTCTTGCTTTGAATGGATGGATGGAAAATAGGGGAGATATGAAGCTGTAGGTCAAGCAGGAGTGGCTCAGGTCATGTGCCAGAATCCCAGATGTTCCTTGTAATTGTAGAAGACTCCTATAGCTTCTACAGTGCAGTGCAGGGCAATGAATATTGGCATTGAAGGCAGGGACAACATCAGGTACCAGATGTGTCTCCTTTAAACATGTCCAGGCCTCAGCCTGCATTTCCTCCTCTGAGAAATTGGGATGGTTTTCTTTCATGATGGTCTTGCTTTGTGTCTATGAGATCCACTTGGAAATCTTGCTGAGAAGGTGATGCTGTGATTCCCTCATCTGGGCAAGGAAGGCAGGAGGAAGAGAAGAGAGTGTGAGAAACAGAATCCTTCTCTAAGCTTGTCCTAAGGAGGTCTGACTATGTGGTAGATAGTGCTTCCAATCTGGCTTTGTGTCAGAGCCTCTGCTACCTGCCTCTGGCTTTACTGGATGGCACCCTTGGTTGCAGAGAGTATGGGCTCGGCTTGAATGTTCCTTGTCTCTTGTGTGTTGGTATACTAACCCGGCATCCTGATTGACGGCTGAGAACCCTATCTCACTTGGGGGTAAACTTATCTCCAAGAAGCTCCAGACCAGTCACCCCTCTGGGCATTTGATTTACTAGGGAACTAAAGCCTGAGCATAGCATGCACACAGCTGCTGCATTAGGGTGCCTGACAAACTCATCAGCCCTTTAGTGCTCATTTGTGCATACTTGTTGATGTGGTGCCTGGAGCCTACAAGTCCAGCTTCCTTGTTACCCTGGAGCATTGAGGACTTCAGAGTGAGTACTCAGTGAGTACCTAATGGCGCCCAGTACAGAACTGCTCTGTGTACTCACAGTAGTAGACATAGTGCTCAATTACTGTAGGTGATTCATAAGTGAGTTAAGAGGGCACATGGAAGAAGGATTGGTTAGCTTGAGTTCATACCAAAAATAGATGAGAAATATTTAGGTCTTCACAGGAAGGTGATATTGGTTCTGAATATTGGGGGATGAGATATTCTTTGGTGGTCTCTGGGAAGAGTCTGAGGCCCTGGCAAGCTGTGCACTATTCTATTTGGTTCCTTGGTGCCAAATTGCCTGTCTAATACTAAACGGTTCCTGTTAGCTCCAATCAGATCCTATTATACGAGTGCAATTTGAGTTCCAGCATCAAAAGCTCCTTGTTCAGTTAGCCGAGCTCTTTGAGTTAGTTAGTAAATATGTCTTTTGTGTGAAGCCTGCATGCTTGTCGTGGAAGAAAGTGCTGAAACATCAAATTATTTATGAAGCCTGTTTTCTTTGCTTACTCATAAAGGGATATATAGCAGTTTTGAAGCCACAGTATTGGCCGGAAAGGAGGAATAATGGCTCATTGTCTTCTCTAGTTCTGAAGGATCACTGTTCCCATGGGGCTCTAAAACAGAGCTAGCTGTGGGTGTGATGGGTTTAATCAAAACTGCTACAAAGACTTTACAAATAGGGCACAAACTCTTGAGAGTGTTTGCATAGATATGAGTCTTTTTTGTATTCATATAAGTAAATCAGTAGTACATTCCTCAGAATAAATACAATTTGTGCATTGTAGAAAATGTGTGTAATAGAGATAAAGAATGATGAAAAACTAATTCCAGGGGTTCCGGGAAGATGGCGGAGGAGAAGCTGGAATCTGAACAAGCTCTTGCATATAAAGCAGTTTTAGAGTTCCAGTGAACAGTCCTAAGCCAGAGAATCACACCAAGTGTGCCATCACAGGACAGAGAGTTAGACAAGAGAGGGGAAGCCAAGGAAACACATCAGCTGCCACTGCGGCGGCAGGGTCGCGGCGGCGACCACCTCAGCGGAGTCATACCTGAGACACAGAGAGTCCGGGATGAAGGAGCCAGACGCAGCAGACGAGCGGATTCTACTCAACACCAACAAGAACCGACAAGGAGCGGAAATCTTCATCCTGCTGTTTGCAGACCAGAGACGACCCAGGATCCAAGACTCGGCGTGAGTACAAACCCGACGTCCTCACTCCTTCTCAGGGAGCAGAGGAGGGAAGGCCACCCCTCCCCCCCCCAGCACCGGTGATCTCCATCTTGGATACCGACAAAGCGCGGAGGAGCTGCTAGCTCCAGCTCAGGCCTTGGAATAAAACGAGTCATTTAGCAGGTCACAAGAACTTAACGGCGAAGTGACCTGCCAGACTCAGCTCCATCCAGGGAAAAGTCACCCAGCTCAAGCACCAGCCATTGGAGTGCCTTGCCTCACTGGGTAACCAGAGCCAGAGGCTGCCCCTCCCTCTAGCAGTCTCAACAATCAATTGAAAAACAGAAACCCTGAGAATGGCTCCAGGCTGGGCGCTGTGAGCTTTATCACAAAATAGCCCCAGGGAAAAGCTACTGTTTGTTGAAAGGCCTCAACTCTACCCAGAACCTAGCCTCATCACCTCATCCCCCTCTTTTGTGATTCTCAAAGCAGATCACCCTCCCAGAAAACTAACCTGGGAGGGGGATCTCAAAATCTTGGGTAAAGCAGAGCATTATTCTGCCTCTTCCAACCAACCAAATTAAGAAACCAATCAAGCCACAGGACCTCAAGCTGACCAGAAACTCCAACAAGAGACTGGTTACAGACAAAAGGGAGATACAGGATTCTTCCCACTCCTCCCCCCCCAAAAAAAAAATCAAAAGACTTTTTTTTCTTTTTTTTTTCTTCTTCTTCTTTTCTTTTTTTTGCTTGTTTTTTGTTTTTTGTTACCATATATATATATATATATATATATATATATATATATATATATATATATATATATATAAATTTTTTCCCTTCTAAAACTTTTATTAATCTTTAATTTTTGCCTCTTCTGAAAAAATAATTGTTTTCCAGTAACTTTTTTTTTTCTCATCTTATAATTTTTATTTTAGGAATATGTGAATGAGCGTTTTCCTTTCTTTTCTTGTCTTCTTTCTCTTTTTCTTTCTTTCTTAATTATCTTTTTGTTTTTTGTCTAGCTCTACTGAACTTCTGATCTTTTCTTCTCCCTTTCCCTTCCTTAAAGTTTTTCACATCTCCTCTATGTCCCTCCCCTTCTCTGAACATATTCACATTCCTCTCTAAATAGACGGTCTTTTAACCTCTACAATAACATTAATTTTTACGTTTCTATTTTTTTTCTGGTCTCTCTTCATTCCCCTTTCCGTCTCTTCTTTTTCTCTCTCTCTCTACTTGCATCCTACCCAACCCATTTCCTGCATTGTGATTAGGACATAGTTAACTCTCCCTGTGCCTCCCCACACCAATCTATTCCTATTTTTTACCCACATCTCTCCCTAATCCTAATAATTTCTGGTTTTCCAAATTCTTTTCTGTGGTTCGAAGTCCTTTAACTTATAGTTGTTTGATGTTGAATAGATGTATCTGTTGAACTAGATTGTATCTGTAGACTATTGACTGTACAAACGCAAACTTTGGTTGATGGTTGCCTTAAGATAGTGTTCTAGCACAAAACTGGTGCAATCTTCATCTCAAATGGGCCGAGTAAGCCGGAAAAACACAAGAAAAATGGCAAATTCGGGTATCTCAATTCCCAATCTTGATAATCAGGGATTAGAACAGATAAAGAATAATCCAGAGGAGAGTTCCCAAATAGCTCTACAAACACTAATAGCAAACATGATAAATGAGAAGTTTGACAATGTACAAAGGACTCTGTATGAGCGTGATAGGGAGAGAGAGGAGGCATCCCAGAAGTTTATACAGGAATATCACAAGAGTGAGGAAGCTACTCAAAAACTGATACAGGATTTGCGTGAACAACTTGAGAATACTCAAAGAGAAAGGGAGGAATGGCGTGAGCAGGCAGAGAACACTCAAAGAGAACTGCAGGAATCCCACGAACGGGAAGAAAGAGAACTGCAGGAATCCCACAGACGGGAGGAAGCTAATCAAAGAGTAATTCAGGAATTGAGAGACCAGGTAGAGAATACACAAAGATCACTAAAGGCATTCATGGAATCCATTAACAAAGAGCTGAAGGAAGTCAGGGAGACCACAAAGGGAATGCTGAATGGAACCCAACAGAAGGAATGGGAGTCCAAAGAAACCATAACCAATCAACTAAGTGATTTGAGAACAAACACTGAACACCAAATTAAGGAAGTAAAGAAATTCATACAAGACCTAAAACAGAGCTTCAACAAAGAACTTGAAGCCATCAAAGCTGACCAATTAGAAGGAAAAGAGATAAAAAACAAAGTAGAGAGTCTTGACAGCAGGTTAGACCATGCAGAAGATCGAATGTCAGGGATTGAAGACAGCCTAGATATTATAGAGAAAGAACATACAACCATCCAAGACAAGTCCAAGAAATATGATAGGTCTATCCAACACCTGGAAGACACCATCAGAAGGCCCAATCTAAGGATAATGGGTGTAGAGGAGCACCTAGAAACAGAAGTTAATGGTCTAGGAAATTTGTTTAACAGGATCCTAGCAGAGAACTTCCCAAACATACAAAAAGATAGGAATATTCAGATACAAGAAGCTTTTAGAACCCCAAATAGACCAGACCAGAATAGGACATCCCACCGTCACAGTATAATCCACACAGGATCAACCCAGACCAAGGAAAAGATCCTTAAAGCTGTCAAGGAGAAAAGGTTAATCACCTATAAAGGGAAACCAATTAGAATTACCTCAGATTTCTCAGCAGAGACAATCAAAGCAAGAAGAGCCTGGAATGACGTATGCCATGCCCTAAAAACAAACAACTATCAACGAAGAATACTGTACCCAGCTAAACTCTCCTTCATAACTGAAGGCCAAATAAAAAAACTTCCACAGCAAAGAAAAATTGAAACAATACATCTCCACCAAACCAGCCCTACAAAAGATTCTTAAAGATGTCCTACACATAGAAAACCAACAAGACCCCAACAAAGGCCAAGAAACTGCACCAAAAATGAGAATCCAAGAACCTTAGGAAGAACCCAGTTTTCACAGCCCCCAAGAAGGTGGATAACATGGCAGGAACTCCCAAATACCTCTCAGTCCTATCTCTTAATGTTAACGGACTGAACTCTCCAATTAAGCGACATAGACTGTCTTGTTGGATTTAAAAACACGACCCTTCTATCTGCTGCCTGCAGGAGTCACATCTTGCCCATAAAAACAAACACATTTTCAATGTTAAAGGCTGGAACAAAATCTACCAAGCAAACGGCCCTCATAAACAGGCGGGAGTTGCAATCCTAATATCAGATAAAATAGACTTCAAATTAAAATTCGTGAGAAGAGATAAAGAAGGTCGCTACATACTAATTAAAGGATCTCTCCTTCAGGAGGATATTACAATTCTAAATATCTATTCGCCAAACAATGGAGCACCCAAATTTATCAAAGAAACACTACTTTCCCTCAAATCCCATATAGATCCAAAGACATTAATTGTTGGGGATTTTAACACACCACTCTCCCCACTAGATAGATCAACTCGGCAAAAACTCAACAGAGAAACCGCAGATCTAAACAGCTACATAGATCAACTAGACTTAACAGACATTTACCGAACATTTCACCCAGCAGCATCAGAATACACGTTCTTCTCAGCAGCACATGGAACGTTTTCTAAAATACACCACATTTTAGGCCACAAAGCAAACTTCTCTAAATTCAGAAACATTGAACTTATACCTTGCATTCTCTCTGACCACAATGGAATAAAATAACAACTCAACACCAAAAGCCACCAAAGAAAGTCCGGTATCACATGGAGGCTGAACAACACACTGCTGAATCATGAGTGGGTCATGGAAGAGATTAGAAAGGAAATTCAAATGTTCATGCTATTCAACAAAAATGAACACACAAATTACCAGCTCCTCTGGGACACAGCAAAGGCAGTATTCAGAGGCAAGTTTATAGCTCTGAGCTCCTACATCAACAAATTCGAGAGATCTGAAACTAACAATTTAATGACACATCTAAACCTCCTTGAAAAAGAGCAGCAAGATAAACCACAATCCAGTAGACGGAAAGAAATAATCAAAATTAAATCAGAATTAAATGAATTAGAATCCAAAAAAACTATAGAAAAAATCAACAAAACAAAGAGTTGGTTCTTCGAAAAACTTAACAAAATTGACAGACCCTTAGCAAACCTTATCAGAAAAAGGAGAGAACACACCCAAATTAATAAACTCAGAGATGAGAATGGAAACATCACCACGGAAACAACCAAGATTCAGAACATTATAAGGGAATACTTCTCAAAACTTTATGCTAATAACTTTGAGAACTTGACAGAAATGGACTTTTCCTAGCAAATATTGACATGCCAAAACTAAACCAAGATGAGTTAAACCAGCTTAACAGGCCCATATCAAGCATTGAAATAGAAACAGCAATAAGAGACCTCCCAGCTAAGAAAAGTCCAGGACCAGATGGTTTTACAGCGGAATTTTACAAGGCCTTCAAAGCAGAGCTCACACCAATACTCCTCCAACTCTTCAATGAAATTGAAAGAGAAAGCTCACTACCGAACACATTCTATGAAGCCATCATAACCCTCATCCCAAAACCAGGCAGGGACTCATCAAAGAAAGAGAACTATAGACCCATTTCTTTGATGAACATTGATGCAAAACTTGTCAACAAAATTTTGGCCAATCGACTTCAACAATTCATCCAAAAAATCATACACCATGATCAAACAGGATTCATTTCAGGGATGCAAAGCTGGTTCAATATACGCAAATCAATTAATATTATTCATCACATCAACAGGAGCAAGAATAAGAACCACATGGTTATCTCAATAGATGCAGAAAAAGCATTTGACAAGATCCAACACCCCTTTATGATGAAGGTTCTGGAAAAATTAGGAATCCATGGATCATTCCTCAATACAATAAAGGCTGTATATGACAAACCTACAGCCAGCATTATACTCAATGGTGAAAAACTAAAGCCATTTCCTCTTAACTAAGGAACAAGACAAGGATGCCCACTCTCTCCACTTCTCTTCAATCTAGTATTAGAATGCCTAACTACAGCAATAAGACAAGATGCAGACATAAAGGGGATCCAAATAGGGAAAGAAGAAATAAAACTCTCCCTCTTTGCAGATGACATGATCTTGTATTTAAAGAATCCCATAGACTCCACTCCCAAATTACTCAAGCTGATTCAAAACTTTGGCAAAGTAGCAGGTTATAAAATTAACCCCCCAAAATCAATGGCTTTTCTATATGCCAACAATGAGAAAAGTGTGGCTGAAATTAGGAAAGCAACTCCATTTGTAATAGCCCCACAAAAAATAAAATACTTAGGAATTAACTTAACCAAAGAAGTGAAGGACCTCTATGATGAAAACTTTAAAATCTTGAAAAAGGAAATCAACACAGAACTTAAAAAATGGCAAAACCTCTCATGCTCCTGGATTGGCAAGATTAACATCGTGAAAATGGCAATACTTCCCAAGGCTATCTACAAATTCAACGGGATACCTATCAAAATTCCACCCTCATTCTTCAAGGAAATAGAAGAGGCAATCCCAAAATTCGTATGGAACAATAGAAGACCCCGAATAGCAAAAACGCTCCTCAACGGAAAGAACACTGCTGGAGGAATATCAATACCAAATTTCAAACTCTACTATGAAGCCATAGTAATCAAAACAGCTTGGTATTGGCATAAGAACAGACCTCAGGACCAATGGAATAGAATTGAAAACCCAGAAATGAACCTACAGACCTATAGCCATCTAATCTTCGATAAGGAAGCTAAAACAATAGAATGGAAGAAAGACAGCCTCTTCAGTAAATGGTGCTGGCAAAATTGGTTAACTACATGTAGAAAACTAAAGCTAGATCCTTATAGAAAGCCCACCGTTTGGGAGAAGATCTTTACTAGCCATACAACAGACAAGGGTCTCATATCTAAAATATACTTGGAACTCAAAAAATTAAACTACCCAACAATAAATCCTCAAAGAAACAACTGCCCAATAAATAAGTGGGCGAAAGACTTAAAGAGAAGCTTCTCTGAAGAAGAAAGAAGGATGGCCAATAGACACATGAAGAAATATTCAACATCCCTAGCCATAAAAGAAATGCAAATCAAAACAACATTGAGATATCACCTCACTCCAGTTAGAACAGCAAAAATCAAGAACTCTAACAACAACAGATGCTGGAGGGGATGTGGACAGAAAGGAACCTTACTTCATTGTTGGTGGGAATGTAAACTTGTTCAACCACTTTGGAAAGCAGTATGGAGGTTCCTCAAAAGTCTTCACATAGATCTCCCCTATGATCCAGCAATCGCACTTTTGGGCATTTACCCAAATTTATACAAACAAGACCACACTAATGCTACCAGCATAACTATGTTTATTGCAGCATTATTTACCATAGCTAAGATATGGAACCAACCCAGTTGCCCCTCAGTAGATGAATGGATCAAGAAAATGTGGTATATATACACAATGGAATTCTATGCCTCCATCAGAAAGAATGACATTTCCCCATTTGTTAGGAAATGGAAGGGTTTGGAAAAAATTATATTAAGTGAAGTAAGCCAGGCCCAAAGAAGCATAGGTCCCATGGTTTCCCTTATTTGCAATATCTAGTATAGGTATGAGTCAAGCGGAAAAGTTCAGATAATGTGATGTTAGGAAAATGAACCCTTAAATATGTATTTCAATGTTTTCGTTTCTTTCATGCATGTGTTTCTAACGCATTTATAAGATTATTTCTTTGTTGCTTTGTATGTCCCTCCCCCACAGTGTAACCCCCGCTTTCACTTTATTTGATGTCAGTATAACATGTGGAGGAGATGGGGACAAACAAGTCGTTTAAGGATTCAGGTGGACCTGTTGCAACAATGAGAAGTACAAAATGTCATGTGAAAACCAACTTTACAATGTCGGTGTGTGGGGGGGAGGGGGGTATAATTGGGTGGGGGGAGGGGGGAGGCTGGGAAGGGAGGTGAAGGGTAAACAAAGGAGGAGGCTGCAATGCTTGGTAAGAAATGTATGCATTATCCTGCCCATGTAATTGTAACCCCTCTGTACAGTATGTTCTCAAATAAAAAAAAAATTAAATTAAAAAAAAAAAGAAAATGCAAAAAAAAAAAACCCCAAAAAAACTAATTCCATATCTCAGCAGAAAGAATGGAACACTACCAACACCTTAATGTACAATGTTTTAAATGTCTCTAAGCATGTGTGTCTATCTTACCTTTAGCATAGACCTACTAACACTTTTAAAAGAAGGGCATTAAAAGTGTATTTTCTTTTTATTTTCATCACAGCCACTGTCTCTCTCTGGTTCACCAGGTTGCCCATTGACTTGACAACTCTCCCATAGTCTTAGCTGATCTGTTGTCATCACCCTTCCAATAAGAAATATTCTTAGCCTTACTAAGAGCACATAACTTGTGGGGGTGAGGTTATCACAGGAGTTACAGCTCTGTGGCACTTAGAGTAGGGTTTCTAAGTAGTCCCAGGACAGGAGTTGGAATGGCTCTGTCACTTAGGAAATACCAGGTTTCTCTGAGTCCTTGGTGGAATGCTATTGGATAGGCCCCTTTATGGCTTACCCTAAGTTTTTAGGACAGTCAGGACTGAGTTGTGCTATGTTTCCAGCTCTGTCACTTGTCACTTTGTGGGTCATTGAAGATGCTTTTCACTGCTTGCAGATGGCTCCAGTGATGTTTATAGAAACAGTTTCATCAGAACATGCAGTATTTGGGAAATAGCATGGGAAATGCTTGGCTCTGTGGACCTTCTTGTCAGTGTGGGGAAGTAAAATTACACAAGAAGGGACCAGAAAAAATTGTGTCTTCTCCTGATTTTAAGAAAACCTAGAGTTTTTTTCTCTTTGCCTCTCATAATGAGTGTCAAAAAGTTCCATCTTGTTGCTGCTACAAAAGAATATTTGCTCAGTGTCCAGGTTCTCACATCCAGCCACTCCAGAAGGGGGAGATGAGTGTGTTCTTGAAGTCTGCCGAGGACTCCATTCTTAGTTGGAGTCCAAGACCCAGGTACCACCTGTTCATCTTGACAAGTTAAAGGCATGAGAGTCTGTGGCTCACCTCACCTCTCCCCTGCAGGACTTGGGCAGGAAATGTGAGGCTCAGCTACTTTGCCAATAACTGGCATATACCCAGATACTTCCAGTGTCATAAAAAGGAACAGGATTTTCCCTGTGTCCTTTTACTTCTCTGATAGAAAAGAAGTAATGATTAATTTGTTTAATGCTGGTGATATTCAGCTATTGTGATACCAAGCGGTATATCTTTGAAGTTTGAGTCTGAAATGTTCCCTAAAGGCCCATGTGTTACAGACTTTGTGGCCACCCCATGATGAAGCTGGCAGAACATTCAGCTGTGTGCAGTGATCACCTCATAATTTTGTATTATGCCTGTCATCCCATTAATTGGGAAGCATATTAAGATTATAGGGAGGCATGAGTCAAGTGTTAGAGTGGCCTTCCAGCAATCATAGAGCTCTGAGTTCAATCCCTAGGACTTCAAGCAACCATTCAGAAACACACCCCATGCTATGGTAGAGCCAACCTTTTTATTCCACAGCTGAGGTGACCAGCTCCCAGTCTTGTCTACCTTCCTTCCTGCCTCCCTCCCTCTTTCCCCTTCCCTCGCTACCTCTCTTTCTTTCCTTCCTTCCTTCCTCTCTCTCTTTCTCTCTCTCCCTATCTTCTTCCTTCCTTCCTTTCTTTCTTGTTTTTGACCTTATAGAAACTCTTGCCTTGTAATCTGTGTTTACTTCATGTTTGTCTTCTGAGTGTGAAGATAGTTTTTCTCCCAAATGCTACAGCAGGTAATCATTTAATATTTTATGTGTTTCCCATCTGCATATTTGTTTGCTTGTTTATCTTGTTTACGTTTGAACTCAAGACTAGTTTGCTGGGCACATGCTCACACAGCCACTTGAGACACATCTCTACTCTTTTTAGCTTCAGTTATATTTTATATAGGACCTCATGTTTTTTGTCTTAACTAGGCAGAACCAACATCCTCCTGTCCACAGCTTCCTGGAGTTTGAGATGGGATACATGCACAATCATCCCCAGTTTATTGAGATGATGTTTCAATTTTTTGTGCAAGATGGCCTCCAACTTTGATCATCTTGATCTCCACCTTCTGAGTAGCTGGGATTTGGGGGGACAGACATGCACCATCCCATCCTTGGCTTTGAAAAACTTCATTTTATGTGTTTATTGTCTGTTTCTGGGGGCATTTTCCCCCACCGTGCCTCTTTCTTAATGAATAGAGATGTTATTCATTTTGTTCTCTGGTTAGGTTCATGTAAGATGTCAGCAAACTTTTTTGTGTGTGGCAGTCTTGGGGTAGAACTCAGGACCTGAGTACTATCCATGAACTTTTTTGTTCTAGGCTAGTACTCTACCACTTGAGCCATACCCCCACTTCTGGATTATTGGTGGTTAATTGAAGATAAGATTCTCATGGACTTTTTTGTCAATGCTAGCTTTGAACCATGATCCTCACGTTTCAGCCACCTGAGTAACTAGGATTATATGCATGAACCATCAGTGTCCAGGTGTCAGCAGACATTTTTAAGGGGGAATGAACAAATGGGTAGTATTTCATTTTCACCTGTGTGTAGGTGTTTAATATTGGTCTGATTTTTTTTTGCTTAGCTTTTCCTTGGGTGGAGTTAAAAGTTTCTGCTTTTCAACAAAGGATATTAATGTCTACTGAAGGAATAAGAGCTATATCTTAGAGAGACCATCCATATTCTTTTTGAATAAATGCTTATCTATGACAATCTGGATATGCATATTTCCTGGCAGGTTTTAGAAGCTCAGAATCTTCAGCATTTCAGCTTACCACAGACTCTAAATTATTTCATTCAGGTCTCCTGTTTCTAGGATTTCTGAAATTTTGAATTCTCTCCTTTCTTAGAAATTACAAAATAGGTAATTCTGTTATGCATTTCCTTTGATTTTACTGGGACTTTAGAGTGGTCTTCGATAAATAAATGGGTGAATAAACAAACTTTCTGTGATCTAACAACATACTTCTGGTGATAAGCTGAAAGTATTACATTCATTTTTCCTAATGATCTCATTCTTCTCTGTTCAAATTGTTGTCAGTCACTGATCAATGTTGCATATAAATTGAGGTCTCAAAAGCAAAATAATCCATAGCCTTCAAAATGGATACAGTCCCGTAATTATGAAGAACAACTACCTTCAAAGACCTCTTGTTATTAGAGATGTGCCTTATAAACCCACTGAGGGAATCTTTGGAGTGAATTTTGTAAGTTTCCTAAGGGCAGGATTATGTTCATACAATTCTGAGCACTTTCTGAGTGTTTTGTTATGTTGGCTTTTTGTCTTTCTTCTCTCAATGTCAAGTCTTAACATGTAAGTACTCAGTAGTACAGTTAATCAGGAGTGCAGCAGACTTGGTTTACAAAGAGGTGACTCCCAGTCACTTGTTTGTACAACTTCCTTCTCATTGGACCCTCTATGGGCTCTTATTAAGACCTTCAATATTGGGAAAAGGGAGGAGGACTGAAAGGGGATAGGCTTGACTCAATTGTCAATAGGTGAGGACTGTTTATTGAGGAACACCAAGGGGCACAGACCTTCCTACAGTTTGGAGGTTGTGGGTAGGAGCTGGGCTTTTCATCTGAGCAAGGAGGCAGAGATGAATGAAAGGGCCTAGTCTAGTGAATTGTGCCTTTCAAATGAGCTCATGTGGGATGTTCACAGCTGGGTTCAGGCACATCAAACAAACATACCTGGGAATTTGTCTGGCATCTGTATGGACCTGGGACAATAGGGTGGGAGTCAATCCTTCACTCTACATCTGATACTGTTGCCTTTGGTAGTCCTGTGACAGAACACCTTTTGACACCTGAATTCTTTCCTGTTCTCTTCACATTTTCTGTCTTATTGCTTAAAGACAAGCTATAAAATACTATTTCCTACTCCTGTGATTATTGAGCTTATGAATTGTCAATGAGCCCTTATACACACGGGATGAAGTAAATTTCTTCCCTGTGGCTTCTGGGCCCGGTTTGGCTAAGGTTAGCCTTTACATACACACTCACACACACACACACACACACACACACACACACACACACACACACACAAGCACGCACACACGCACGCGTGCGCGTGCACACACACACACACACACTCACACACACACACGCACACACATGCACACATCTTCAGACTCTCATTGTTTCTAGGCTTTCTCCACGGTATTCATTGTCCCAATCAGAATTACTTAAATACTGAAAATTGGACCCTATTAATAATTATTCTGGGACAATGGCACAAGTTGGTTGGACTCAGAGAACAGGAACACATGATCATTTTAGGTATATCTCACTCTTGTTCCCTTTTCTTTCTTTTCCCATTCTTTTCTATTTAGTTCAGCTCAAGACTCTCTTGTCCTTAGTGGCTTATTGCTAGGAAGCTTCTCTGAATGAAGTCTGAGTTTACTAGGTCAAAATGATGAGGCTCTATGTCAGAAGCCATTTTGTTCTTCAGCTCAGTGTTTAACTACTGGGGTAACATTTTGGAGTGTGGGTTCTATAGCAGACTGTGTCCTGGCTATTAGTAGCAAGAATTAGACCACAGAGGGCTCAATGTCACTAAATTGTCTGTGTTTGTTGTACATATATGTCTTACATTTGCCATTCTTTTTGGCTTTTCAAGTCCCCTATTCTTAGAGAAGATCAACATTTTAAAGCAGTACCTATTTAAGATAAAAGCCATTTTATTAATGTTAATGATTAGCATATCTAGTCACTTAGCTATCTTCTTATATCTTTTACAAAAAACTGTTGAAGATTCACACCTCTTATTTAAACTTGTGTAAAGGGATTAAAGGATTAATATTAATACCTTAAGAAGTATTTGATAAGCTATAAAATAGTATCCACATGTTAGTCCTTATGTTCTGTTTCAAATAGTAAAATTTAAATCTTGACCAATAATGCTATATATCAAGTTGTATAACACTCTCAAAGAAGCTCAGCACTTATATAAGGAATCTACTCTCAAACATGGATTTTTAAATTCTTTGTTTTATATTTCTAGATCTATGTTTTCATTGCTTATACCAGTACTAGTTAAATATGTTTTATGGTCATTCTTTTAAATCATGGTTTGGCATTTTGCTCTCTGGAAAGTGTTTGATGATAAAGATACACTTTAATTTTAACATCAACAAATCTGTGCCTGTTTCGTTTTCTACACAATTGAAATGTCTGGTAAAGGCTTTTCAGTTTTCCTTTGAATCAGAGTTCAGGAAGGGATCATTTAGACTCTTGCCTGGCAAAGATATCAGCAGTGACAATGGGCAGTGTTCCTAATGATGGCTACCATGGCAGATGAGGGTGGCAGCTCCAGCTGAGGTGTCTGCCCCTGGCACTGTGCAATCGGTTGCTTCTTGACACCAGTTCTGCAGATGTGGAGACTCATTCTTGGTGTTGTGCCTCTGCACCAAGAATATTCTTGGTGTGTTCTCTGGCTTTCCTGGATGTTTAGAGATGTTTGCATACATATTATAAAAAAAATTTAGCCGAGCAGAAGTAGAGAAAAATTATATAAGGAATATTTACCTATCAGCAGGCACATTTAAAAATTGTGCAAATTTTATTTTTTTCTTTCTTATCCACTTTACTGTTGCTATTAAAGAATTTAATTAAATTTAATTAAAGAATTCACTCCTAACACTTCAGTATAAGTCTCCAAGAAATAAGGACGTTTTCTTTATAAGTTTACTATTCTTCATCTTTTCTATTAAGTTAATAGCAGTTCTTTAATATTCTCATTTAAGCCTGTATTTCCTCGATTTTCTAAAAAAAAAAACCAAACAAACCTCTGCCTTTTTGTGTGTGTGATATTGGAGACAGAACTCAGGGCCTTGTGCTCCTAGTGTTCCTCCACTAGAGTAATTCTTCCAAATGTGCTCATTTCTCACCTGAGGTCTTGCAAACATTTCTGCCTAGGCTGGTCCCAAACATGTGGTTTGCACAGGAAGTAGAAATAGCCATGAGGAAAGACACATGTGGATGTGTTGTTGTGTATATAGCTATTGACGGTAAAATATTCTTACACAGAGGCATCCCCCTCTAGAGTCTAATCACCAAATGTAGACTTGTACATGGTATTTGTAAGCAAATTTAGATGGGGAGAGAGATAGTGGTATGGAATAAATTTCTAGGAAGAAGTAATTCTGCAAAGGGCATGTTCAGTGAAGTGAACAACCTAAGAAAATTAGAGATTTGTGACAGTTTCTCAGCAATTGCAGGCTGTGAAGGAAATGGCCCAGCAAGGTAAGTGTGCTTACAGAAGCTAAAGGCCAAGCTACTTTGAACAATGACTGGTTTGGTTTGTCACCAGAATGTTCCTGCAGGGCTTATTTCAGATTGCTCAGTCTCAGGTCAGCCATGCTAGGCTCTTTGCTATCAGTATACTAGTTTCATTGTGTGCCATAACAAAAACACTTTCTTTGATGCTTATCATGATCAGGACAATTGTGAGGGCCATAAGGTTTCAGACTATGACAATAAATGTATTCATTCATTCAGTCATTCATTTTTGATGTTTCAGTGTTGTTCTGCCATAGGTCTTGCTGTGCCAGCCACAGTTGAGTCATACGTCCAAGCTTCCTACCAACACCTGAATGAAAGTATTACAGGTGTGTATCCATCTGTTTATCTTCTATGTTGTATGGTTTCCAACCTTGAATTGATTATTCAAAGAAACCGCCAAGACTGTAAATAAAAGAAAATAATTTCTTTGGATGCTTGTATATGAGAGGAACAGTGAGCAGCTATGTAAAAGAGCCTTGTGTCCTGAGATGGGTTGCATAGTGTTTATGACTTTTAAGTTATGCCTGTGTGTCCCTGTTTGTATGTCCTGAGGTTTGAACTGAGGTCCAAGGTGCTGTCCTGAATTTTCTTTTCAAGACTAGTTCTCCATCACTATAATCTTGCATTTGAAAATTAATGTTTGTTTGTCATAGGGCTTGAACTCTAGGTTGACATTGTCCCTCAGTTCTTCAGCTCAAAATTAGCATTCTGTCCCTTGAGCCACAGCACCTGTTTTCTGGCGGTTTAATGGAGATAAGAGTCTCACGGACTTTCCTGCACAGACTGGCTTTGAACCGTGATCCTCAGTTCTCAGCCTTCTGAGTAGCTAGGATTACAGGCATGAGCCACTGGCATCCAGCTGGAAATTACTGGGGTTTTTAAACATAGCAAATATTATTGACAAGTAAACAACTGTGGCCTCATCAGAAAGAAGCCCCTTTGCTTTCCACCATTGTCCCATTCCTATAATCTTACCTCAGAAGGATGAGAACTGGAGAATCATGATTTGAAGAAACTCCTAAAAACAAGTCCACAAAACTCCATCTGTAGTTAACTAATCATAGTACAGAATGGAGGCCTGATTCAGTTGGAAGAGTGTCAGCTGTGAGCAAGCAAACAAATCCTAAAGAACATGAGTTCATGTTCTTAGTTTAAGTGGTTGCAAAATATGTAGCTGACATCTAGGCAGACAGTCAAATAAATAGAAGATGAGAGATCACACTTTCTTGTTGCAAGTTGATCCCACAAGGTAAAACAGCTCATAATACTGGATAAAATATAACTTTTAAATTATGAATTGGATTTGAAATGATACCCAATGCATACAATTCTTGCAGCTCCAAAAATAGCTCTTTGCACCCCCACAAATACCAGTTTTTGAAATCCGAGCCTTGCCCTTTCTTGCCTTTGCTTCCTCATCTAGCCGAGCTCTCTCTCTCTCTCTCTCTCTCTCTCTCTCTCTCTCTCTCTCTCTCTCTCTCTCTCTCTCTCTCTCTCTCTCTCTCTCTCTCTCTCTCTCTCTCTCTCTCTCTCTCTCTCTCTCTCTCTCTCTCTCTCATATAACTCTCATTCCATGAGAATCAATTCCCTTGTCTTCCAAAAAATTCAGCAGTTTTCATTGTTCTGTTTCCATACATGAAAATAAGTTACATCAAGACTTAAAACCTTTAGCTTTGGGATATACCACTTGGGGTAGGTGGTGGCATACTCATCATTAGACATTTCCAGTCCTAAGAATGGTTGTTACATCTATTGGGAAATCAGAGGAGGAGCACTGGAGGGCTGCTTAAGCATCTTGAAGACCAAAGAGTACCAGATGGTTAGAGGAAGCCTTGGTTCTCCATCAGGTACCGGAAGAGGGGTGCAGAAAAGTTCTGGTAACTGTTGATTTTGCTATTACCTCTCACAGAAACAGTACTCCAATTTTGATTCAGGTGACCACCCACAAATACACCATTGGTGTATTTTCCAGGCATGAAGTATAAAGCCAGCAAAGCATGAAATCCCTTGTAATGATTAATTTAACAAGAGCCCATGACTTTTTGAGAAGAATGGACCTGGGGCCTAAACCCAGGATATAGAGTGAAGGGAACGGAAAGGCACTGGGCAGAGCAGAGTGACTGTGGCATCCCAAAATGGTTGATTAGAGTAACAGCAATTATTGTGCACTTCAGTCTAGTCTACATAGGTGGGTTTCAATACTGTAGTTGGATCCACTTACAACGAATGGGACAATGGTTGGAGGCAAAGGGGCTTTTTCCCAATGGGGCCACATTTGTTCATTATATTTGTCAAGAATAGTTTTGCCATTTTTTTAAAGCAGTAATTTTCAGCTGGGTGCTAGTGGCTCATGCCTGTAATCCTAGCTACTCAGGAGGCTGAGAACTGAGGATCATGGTTCAAAGCCAGGGTGGGCAGGAAAGATCATAAGATTTTTAAGACTTTTTTATGTATCTAATCAAGCCTATTTCCTATTTCACCCTGACAAAAGCAATGTGAAATGTGTAAAAAATATCAGGTTCAAACAAAAATCAATCCAGCAAGATACATTTACAGTTTTAAAAGTTACAAGAAAAGTAGTGCCTTGTGGTAAAGTTTCTTACTCAACAATTTCAAATGTCTCAGTGTCTGTGTATAAAAAGATTATGGCAAGGCACGAGTGGCTCATGTCTTTAATCTTAACTATGAAGGAGGCTATGGTCAGAGGATTTAGATTCAGTCAGCCTGGAAAGGAAAATCTGAGAATCTTTTCTACAGTTAACCAGCAAAAAGCCAGAAGTGGAGATGTGGCTCAAGTGGGTAGAGTGCCAATCTTGAGGGGAAAAGTCAATAGATAACCTTAGGCCTTGTGTTTTTGCATTCGAGTCTCTGTACACACACACACACACACACACACACACACACACACACACAGATTATGGAAAGTTTGGCAGTGTGTAAAAATGTGAAAGGAAAATAATTTTCAGAAATTCACATGTATGTTTTCAAGATGACTTACTTTCCTCTTGATGAAAGCAATAGCAATATGATTATGCCCATTTTAAATGTCTCTGGATTTAGTTATCATAGTCCTTTAATAGTTCAGGAGTTTATCACTAGGCTTAATATAAGAACTCCTGTCTTTATAGAATTAAAATAATTTTCTTTATATCGTCAAGTGTGCTGGACATTACAAACAATTCTATATCATTTTAATAGATTTTTTTTGCATTTTGTAAACTGAATATGTCTTTTCTTTTGAATGACTCATGAGAAAGAGGTGGTGCCTCTTTGAATTTGCTTCTTTCAATATTGAACTCGGACATAGCTAAGCATTTCCAATCTCTCTTCTAAAACTCACCTTTGAAAATTAATTAACTTTAAGATTTCTTGCCATTTAAGTTGCAGACTTTGATTCTGCAAATCTCAGGTGTCAGCTATTGCAGTGTCATGTAGTTCTTGTGAGACTGTTTATTTTCCTGGTGTGTATAATTTGTCAGATGTACTCAGCTTACAGTCCCATTATAAGTTTCAAATACATAGAAAATAAATCTGACTTTAATATTCTGATAAAACATTTAGCTACTTCATGTACAAGTTCTATATCCATGAATTCAACTCACTTTGGATCACAATTATTTAAGAGAGTGATTTGATCTGTCAGGAAACTGCACATGCATTTCTTTTTCTCAGGGTTTCCTAAACAATAAAAATACTACTTGTGAAGCATTTATATAATATGGAGCATTTTAACTTCTTTAGATATGGGAGGATATGGGTGGGTTCTGAATTGATAATCTGTGTATTTTGGCACTTTTAAAATATAAAAAAAGAAAGGAAGAGTGGGGTGGAAGGAGGGGAGGCCCATCTTGGAGCCAGTTACTAGATATAGGGTCAACCAAAGGAGATCACCTGCTTTCTTGAGGTGGGCTGGGTCTGTAGGGTTTGTCCATTACACAATGGAGGCTTCTCTGCTTCAGAATTCCAGGAATTCCATTGGATGGCCACCAGGAAGCAGGAAGTATGGGTTCCTCAGGCATTCCACTTAGGCTGTCCTGAATAATCCTGTCCAATTCAGGAAGAATCACAAAATGAGTGTGTTGTGTTCAAATAATTTTGGGAAGCGTCGGGTTAAACAGGAGTAAGTGCTTCCTCAATGTCAAACACTTCAAAATGTTAACATGCTGATTTTTGTCATGAAGCTAAAACATAACCTCTTTGTCAGGCAGAGGCTTCAAAGCTATACATGCCCATTGGTGGTTTGCCAGAAGGAACTTGACTGTCCTCTAGCGTTGCTGCTGAGAATTATCCATACAGGAATTACCTTTCATACAGAAATTACCTGTATGTAAGGTAATAGCCAGAGGGCAAGGGGGTGGGGATGGCGGCGTGGGAAAAAAGTCCAGTCTTTATTCTTTTCCTGGGCATGTGGTCAAGCCTGACACTTGCTCCAGTTCCAGAGCAGGTTTGAATGCAAGAATCACTACCTAATTCCTGAGAAGTAGGAGTTGGTGGGAGGAGAAACACAGTGGAAAAGGGCATCATATTTAGTCTACATCTTGATTTATACCTGCATTAAGCAACAGCTGCATCCCTTACAGCTGCACCCTTCTTTCCACTCCTTTGCTTAGATTGGCATTGGTTGACAAGATGGTATAATAGTTGAGGATCCAGCCTCTGGGCTTGAAAACTGGCCCTACTGTTTATTATTCTGTGTGCATAGAGGAGGTTCCTTGGCTTCTCAATGATTTGTAAAATGAAATCAGCTCTCATCAAGCTGCTGCACACATGAAATGCACTAACGGTTTTTCCATTTGAATGAAGCCACTCAGCAAAATTCCTCATATATATATATATTTCTTATATATGTTTATAGATATAGTATGTATTACATACATTATGTATGATATACACACATTATAAATAGTACAAAACACGTACGTAATCACAACAAGAACAGCCAAGACACAGCTTCTCCCCCAAAAAATTTATAAGAAGGCAGGGACAGACAAACACCTCTCAGTCCTAACTCACAATTTTAATGGTTTTAACTCTCCAGTTAAGCATCATAGATTGTCCAGTTGGATTAAAAAGCAAGATCCTTTTATCTGCTTTCTTCAAAAGACACAACTTACCCACAAAAATAAACATTCTGAAAGTGAAAGGCTGGAATAAAATATATCAAACAAATGGCCTCCATAAAGAGATGGGAGTTACTATACTAATGTCAGATAAAATAGACTTTAAATTAAAATCAATGAGAACTGACAAAGAAGGTCACTGCATTCTAATTAAGGGAACTCTCCTTCAGGTGGATATTATGATTTAAAACATCTACTCACCAAATAATGGAGCACCAGAATTTATACAAGAAATGCTACTTTCTCTCAAATCTCACATAGATCCAAAGACAATTAATTGTGGGAGACTTTAATACACTACTATCCCCACTAAATAGATCCACCCAGCAAAAAGTCACCAGAGAAACTTCGGATCTTAAAATTTGCATAGATCAACTAGTCTTAACCAACATCTACCGAATATTTGACCCAGCCCCATCAGATTACACCTTCTTCTCAGTAGCACATGGAACATTCTCCAAATTAGACCATATTCTAGGCCACAAAGAAAATCTGTCCAAATTCAGAAACATTGAAATTATACCCTGCATTCTCTCAGACCAGAAGGGAAAAAAATTATAATTCAATACCAAAAGCCACCAAAGTAAATACTGTAACACATAGAGGCTGAACAACACAATTTTGAACCACCAGTGGGTCATGGAAGATATTAGAAAGGAAAATCAAATGTTCATGATATTCAACAAAAATGTTCACACAAATTACCAGCTCCTCTAGGACACAGAAAAGGCAGTACTCACAGGCAAGTTTATAGCTCTGAGTTTGCACATTATCAAATTGGAAAGATCTGAAACCAACAATTTAATGAGGCAACTAAAGCTTTTTGAAAAAAGAACAACAAGCCAAACCCCAATCCAGTAGATGGAAGCAAATAAAATTAAATCCGAACTAAATGAATTAGAGTCCAAAAAAAAAACTATAGAAAGAATTAACAAAACAAAGAGATGGCTCTTCAAAAAAATAAAATAGACAGACCCTTAACAAATCCTATGGAATGGAAAAAAGAGAACACACCCACATAAACAAACTCAAGAGCGTACAATGGAAATATAACTACAGAAACAACCAAGATTCATAATATATAAAAGGATACTTCTCAAACCTTTATACTAATAAGTTTGAGAATCTAAAAGATACGGACTAGTTTCTAGCAAATATTGACATGCCCAAACTTAACCAAGATGATTTAAAACAACAGACCCATATGAAGCATCGAAATAGAGCAGCAATAAGAGACCTCCCACACAAGAAAAGTCCAGGACTGGATGGTTTTACAGCTCAATTCTACAAGGCCTTCAAAGCAAAACTGACACCAATACTTCTCCATCTCTTTAATGAAATGCAGAGCAAAAATTCACTATCACACTCTTTTTATGAAACCAGCATAACCCTCATCCCCAAACCAGGCAGAGAGTCATCAAAAAAGAGAACTATAGACCTATTTTTTGATGATTATTGACAGAAAACTTCTCAACAAAATGTTGGCCAATCGACTTCAACAAGTCATGAAAAGAATCATACACCATGATCAAACAGGATTCATTTCAGGGATGCAAAGCTGGTTCAATATATGCAAAACAATATAATTCATCACATTAACAAGAGCAAGGATGAGAACAACATAGTTATCTCAATAGATGCAAAAAAAGAAACATTTGACAAGATCCAACACCCCTTTATGATGAAGGCTTTGGAAAACTAGGAATCCATGGAACATTCATCAATATAATAAAGGCTATATATGACAAACCTGCAGCCAGCATTATACTTAATGGTGAAAAGTTAAAGCCATTTCCTCTAAATTCAGGAATGAGACAAGGGTGTCCACTCTCCCCACTCCTCTTTAAACTAGTATTAGAATGCCTAGCTACAGCAGTAAGAGAAGAGCACGGCTGAAATTAGGAAAGCACCCCCTTTTGTAATAGTTCCACAAAAAATAAAATACTAGGAGTGAACTTAACAAAAGAGTCACCTTCACAGGAACTCTATGACAAAATCTTTAAAACCTGAGAAAGGAAATTAAAGCAGAACTAAGCAAAGGGAAAAACCTCCCATGCTCCTGGATTGGGAGGATTAACATCGTGAAAATGACAATACTGTCAAAGGCTAAGTATAAATTAAATGAGATACCTATGAATATTCCAACCTCATTCTCCAATGAAATAGAACAGGCAATCCAAAAATTCATATGGAACAATAAAAGACCCCGATGTCAGTATAATTTGTGGAGGGGAAGGGGAAAAACAAGTAATTTAAATAAGGATACAGGTGGACCCGTTGCAACAATGAGAAGTACACATTCTCATGTCGAAAACGAACTTTACAACTTTGGTGGGGGGGGAGGTTTGGGTGGGGGAGCGGGGGAGGCTGGGAAGGGATAGGAATGGTAAAGAAAGGAGGAGGCTACAACGCTTGATAAGAAATGTACTCACTATCTTGCCCATGTAATGGTAATCCCTCTGTACACTATTTTCACAATAAAAAAATAAAAATATAAAAAAAGAATAAAAGACCCCGAATAGCAAAAAAAAATCCTGAGTAGAAAGAGCAGTGCTGGAGGAAGATCAATACCAAAATTCAAACTCAACTACCATAGAAAACTCTCCTCTACTCAAACTCTACTCTACTCAAATTCTACTCTACCATAGAAATCCAAACAGCTTGTACTGGCACAAGAACCAACCTGAGGACCAATGGAATAGGACTGAAGACCCAGAAATGATCCCACAGACCTATAGCCACCTAATTTTCAGTAATTGAGCTAAAGAACTATATTGGAAAAAAGATAACCTTCTCAGTAAATGGTGCTTGCAAAATTGGTTAAACACTTGTAGAAAACTAAAACTAGATCCATATATATCACCCGCACCAGAATCAACTCCAAAATGGATCAAATATCTCAAAATAAAAGCAGACTCCCTGAAAACATTACTGGAAGGAATAGGAGAAACTGTAGGGTTCCTTGGCACAGGCCAGAATTTTCTTAATAGAGATCCAGAAACACAACAAATCAAAAAAAGTTTGGACAAATGGGATAGCATGAAACTGCAGAGCTTCTGCAAGGCAAAGGACATAGCTAGCAAGATCAACAGAAAGCCCAAGGACTGGGAGAATATTTTCACTAGCTATACAAAGGACAAGGGTCTCATATATGAAATATACATAGAACTCAAAAAACTAAATCCCCCAACAACAAATCCTCAAAGAAACAACTGTCTGATTAACAAATGGGCTACAGACATAAAGAGAGACTTCTCTGAAGAGGAAATACGAATGGCCAATAGACATCAAGAAATACTCAACCTTTCTAGCCATTAAAGAAATGCCAATCAAGACAATGCTAAGATTCCATCCACCCCAGCTAGAATGACTATAATCAAGAAATCTTGTAATAACAGGGAACCCTACTGCATTGATGGTGGGAGAGTAAACTTGTTCAACCACTCTGGAAAGTAGTATGGAGGTTCCTCAAAAGACTCCACATACAGCTCCCTTATGACCCAGTAATCCCACTTTTGGGCATTAACCCAAACGATCAAAGACAAGGTCATACCAAAGCTACCAGCACAGCCATGTTTATTGCAGCATTAATCACCATAGATATGGAACCAACACAGATGCCCTTCAGTAGATGAATTGATCAAGAAAAAAAGAATGATATTGTCCCATTTGTTAGGAAATAGAAAGACTTGGGAAAAATTATATTAAGTGAAGTAAGCCAGGCCCAAAGAAACATAGGTCCCATTGTTTCCCTTATTTGCAATATCTAGTATATGTCTGTGTCAATAAGAAAAGGTCAGACAAGTTGATATTAGGGAAATGAACCCCAAAATAAGTATTCAAAAGTTTTTTTAATGTGATTGTTTCTAACATATTTATAAGATGATTTCTTTGTTGCTTTGTATGTACCTCCCTCACGGTATAACCCCTGCTTTCACTGTATTTGATGTTGGTTTAATTTGTAGAGGGTAAGGGGAAAAATAAATCGTTTAACTAGGGATACAGGTAGACCCATTGCAACAATGAGATGTACAAGTCATTATGTCGAAAAACGAATTTTAAAATTTTGGTCGGGGGTGGGGGCAGGATCTGGTATGGGGGTTGGTGGGGTATGGGAAGGGATGGGAAGGGTAAACAAAGGAGGAGGCAACAATGCTTGATAAGAAATGTACTCATTATCTTGCCCAAGTAATTGTAACACCTCTGTATGGCATTTTCACAATAAAAATGTGATATATCTCTATCTATATATCTATCTATATATAGATATAGATCTATCTATCTATATCTATCTATGTATGTATCTATCTATCTATATAGATAGATCTATATCTATCTATGTATGTATCTATCTACCTGATAGATAGATACATACATAGATAGATATAGATAGATAGATACATACATATATATAGATATAATTATATAAAATGTTATTCTATGTCTCAGTCAGAAAGAATAACATTGCCTCTTTCATTAGGAAATGGAAAGACTTGAAAAAAATTGTATTAACTGAAGTAAGCTAGGCCCAAAGAAATATACATCCCAAGGTTTCCCTTATTTGCAGTGACTAGTACATATCTAGGACAAGCAGAGAAAATCAAAGGCTATATACATAAGACCACATGAGATAATGTTAAGCAAAATGAACCCTAAGACAGGGTCAAGAGGTTTGTTTTCCTTTCTTGCAAGTGTTATTAATGTACTTACAATGCATTATGTGATTCTTTTGTTTCTATTGTCCGTCCTTCCCCGATGGTATAAACCCTGTTTCCACTGGATTTTATGCTGGTGTTCTGCACCTTGTATAAACATTTTTGTAATTTGGGGAGGGGAAGGGATATTGCAGAACCGCTTAAAATGGGGATGCAGGCTGACCCATTGTGACAATGAGATGTATAGGACACTATACTGAAAATGAACATTACAAGATCAGGGTGGGGGGGCTGGATGAGTTGGGAAGGCGGGGAGGGAAGTAATAGCAGGGGGAAAATAAAGGAGGAGGTAACAATGCTTACTATGAAAAGTGCTCATTACCCTACTCATGTAACTGTAACCCTTCTGTACCCTACTCATGTAACTGTAACCCTTCTGTGCATTTTTACAATAAAAAATTTAGAAAAATAAATAGTAGAAAATATATTTATATATTATATAACATATATTTTATTACACTAGTTATATATTATAAAATATATATTAAAATGTTTCAGATGTACTATATATTTTACATATATATAATATATACACATTTTATACAGATTTATTTATATACTTTATATACGCTTTATACATATATATGTAGAACTTTTGGAAGCACAGTGCCAACTGTCTGCCAGGAAACCATGCTGTGTAAAGGTCAAGCCCTCCTTTGCCATTTTTATTGGACATTAGCACAGGTTCTTGCAAGTTTGTGTACAAAATTTCCTGGTGCTGGCTTTGGTGGATTCTGTGTCTTTACAGGCTGGCTTCTCCCACAATCTCCTAACCTCACATACCTACTCAAGTTGTCTGGAATTGAAAAGCTGAAAATCACTTGATTTACTTAACTAGGGTAAAATACAAATCTATTGCCTCAGTTCACGTGGTGCATCATGCATGTAACAATGAAATGGATTTGTTGCTGTCCTCCCTGATCCTGATAGGTTACCTGGAGGAGCTGGAGAAAAGATGGATGGGATCAGGCAGGGAGGGGCATGGGAGGAGCAATAGCTGCCCACGTTGTGTTAGACACATCCCTGAAGAGCTCTGCTAGAGCCTCCAAGCAGACAGAAGGAGCAAAATGAGCAAGCTAAAGGTGAGGTTAAGACGAACATGGGTAGCTGAGGTTGGTTCCAGTGGGACCCCATAGGGCAAGGGATACCTCCTAAACTGTCTAGTGTCCTTCTGTCCTTGGGTTTTGGGGGATCTTCTCCCAGTGTGTGCTCCACCGCGGGCAAGAGGCCTGCCCCAACTTCTCTCTGCTCTTCTGCCCCTATTATAATTGAGTGGCTCAGACCTGTAGGGACCCACGCTACTCTGCCTAAAGCTCCTTCTTGTCTACTCCTAATCCCAGGCATATTCTTTCTGGCCTTCTTTATTATTTGTTATCTCTAAAGAGAACCATGATCTTTCCTCTAGGGGATAGCCATTCCTCTCTGCCTAATCAGTGGCAGGCCTTTTCCATCTGTCTGCTCACTGAGTGGAAAGGCCTGGTCTATGCAAAATGGAAACCATTTCCCTCCATGTTGCCTGCCTAGGAACCCAGTGAACACTACAGGCCTCTGCTGGACTGAATGAGGCAGGTGGAATGAAGGCGGCACCAGAGACACAAACCTGGCACTCCTGGATTGTGTTCAGTGTAACCAGCCACCACACTGGATGATAATTGGCCATCCATAGGGAATAGACACACAGAGCAAATCATTTCTCAATTAGGCAAATGATCTGGAAGCGGTTTTTCATTGTGTCTAATGTAATGATTTTTCATGTAATAATGTAATGATTGCTTATTCAAGTCAGTTTGGGCCTTAATTACAACATAAATTTCTGATTAATTACTAGCAGGGATACTCATCAGGTTATACAGCATTATCCCCTTCAACATTACCTTTGCTTGTAGATATTTTTGTACTTATGCCACCTGTGATTGGCAAGGTGTGTGCAGGTGAACTGATGGTTAACAGTCCATCGAGGTCCCACCTCTACAGGATGCACCAAGCATTACCCTTCTGCCGACCAAATCTATAGATCACACCTCTCTCTGGTATGAAGTGAGCTTCAGAGAAATAGTGGAGCCTTTTAGCAAGGCTGCTGCCAGCAAGGAAGAGCTAACAAAGCAGGCCTACTGCAGGCTCAGCATTGGCTATAATCTGGGATCCTGGATCTTGGAAGAGCTTTGTCCAATTCTCCAGGGAACTATGTCTTCCTAGTAGTCATTTGCTTGTAGCATAGCTCACCATGTTTTTAATTGAATGTCCAAAGAATGTGGCCATGAGGAAGCTTACTTTCCTCTGGAGTCTGGAACTTGGTATGTTCCATGAAGAAAGGCTAGGGATCCACGCCAGTGGACTTCCCAGATGTTGGCTTTCTGCTTCCCTTCCCTCCCCTGCCCTGTGCTGCCCTGACCTTTTCTTTCTCTTCCTTCCGCTACCTTTCTTTACTGTTCCCTTCTTTTTCTTCTTCTCCCTCTCTCCTCCCTTCCCATCTTCTCCTCTACCCCTAAACAGAAAATCAAAATTCACTAAATAATGATACCTCCTGCCCTTTCCCCAGCCCTTGACAGTTACCATTTCACTTTCTAAGAATTTTTCAATGCTAGTTACCATATGTGAGTGAAATCATACAGTAACTCAAGCTTAGTACATTGACAAAGTATCCTCAAGGCTTGTCTGTTTCAGACCTACATGACACAAGTGATGCACACATGACCCATAGGACTATGTATACATTGTGTGAGAGTATGAATTTGTATATGTGTGGCTCATTCATGGTTCATACATGGTTGTGTGTCAGTATTTATATGCGTTTGTGTGTATAAATTATTATTATGCTCACATACCTACCATGTGAGTGAATGCATCACCATGATTGTGGTTCGGTTATATATTCCTGTGTTTTCACATACATGTCATTATATATGCATATTTATAGATGTATATGCAAACATGTTTGTTGTTCCAACTGAAGATTGTCAGTTAATCTTTCCTGCTGTCTCCTGCACATTGTTGCCTGCATTAATGTTTCTGCACTAGCCATAGCATTGCTGGAACAGGGAGTAATTAGCTTGCTCACTTTGGGTGAAATAAATATCTCAATGTGCAGAAACTATTAAGAAATGTAATGTTCAAACTTTGAAAGGTACTTTGCACTAAAAGGTAATAAAGCACAGAAGTGCAAAGGCAAATCACTTGAGAAATGATTTTTGAAGCTTTCTGGAAGAGGGTGAGTGTCTGAATCTCCCTCCAAGTTAACAGTGCACTCTTGGGCTGTCTCACCTAACGATGTTAGTACAAAACACACACACATGCCATCTTGGTGATTTATATCACAGTATCTTGAAATGTTTTTAGTTAGAAAATGCTTCTGTGTCTTTGGCTGAAGAACCAGAATGCTGAAAACCTATTTTATTAATTAACTAAGTTCCATACTTCACATTTTCTTTGATTCTTTTCCACTCCAGCACCCATCTAGGTGACTACATTATGTTCAGCATCGTGCTTTCTTTATTTGACAGTCTCCTAGACTTTCCTTGCTTTTGGTAACTTTGACAGTTCGGAGGCATATTTGTCATGGGTTTTATAGCACTGCCCTCAATTAGAATTTATCAAATATTCTTGTTACAATTTGATTGAGTTTGTGTGTTGGGTAAAAAAGTCACAGCAATACTTATTTTCAGAATCCATTGTATCATGAACCCAGGGAGTTGGCGTGGTGGGGCATAACTGTAATCCCACTACTCAAGGTGCAGAGCTAGGAGGGATTCTTCTATATGTAGATATGTTTTTCTCCCTCATTACTTACCTATGCCATTACTTATTTCTCTGTATTTTTACCTATGTATTGGATATGCTGTGGGTTATAACCTGACATTGCTGTCTTTTTTATTTATCACTAGAAAATTCTGTCTATTCGTCAGTAGCAAGTCTGCATATTGGGTCCTGTGTCCCACTGACTTCCTGGAGTTTTCTATTATTTTGCTAAGATCGTGTGTGTGTGTGTGTGTGTGTGTGTGTGTGTGTGTGTGTGTGTGTGTGTGTGTGTTGTCCCAGCCCTAGACCTAGTCATTTCTACAAGGAGTCTGGCTCTCCCCCATTAAAAAAACAGTTTGTGAAACTGTAATATGGATTTTATATGTTCTCATTGATGCCAGAAGTTATTGATTCTATTTAACTGAGACATAAGTTCTATATCTTTAGGTCTATGCCTTTTTAAAATTATCATTATAATGGTGATGTACAGAAAAGTTACAGATGTATAAGTCAGATAATGGATACATTTTTTGGACAATATCTCCCCTTCCCTTACTTTCTCTGTTTTTCTCTCCCATCTCACCAACAAATTGTATAGTTCATTTTCAACATAGTGTTCAGTGAATTTGTATGACTACTGAATTTGTTTGATTTTTGTATGACATATTTTGCAAGTTGTGGGGTTTGAACTCAGGGCCTGGGCACTGTCCCTGAGTTTCTTTGTGTTCAAGGCTAGCATTCTACCACCTAATCCATAGTGCCACTTCTGGCCTTCTCTGAGTAGTTTATTGGAGAGCCTCATGGACTTGCTTGCCTGGGCTGGCTTCTTACTGTGGCCCTCACATCTCAGCCTCCTGATTAGCTAGGAGTACAGGTATGAGCCTTTGGCACCCAGGATGTATGACTGATTTTTAATGCTGGAATGGTGCTCTCTCTCTCTCTCTCTCTCTCTCTCTCTCTCTCTCTCTCTCTCTCTCTCTCTCTCTCTCTCTCTCTCTCTCTCTCTCTCTCTCTCTCTCTCTCTCTCTCACACACACACACACACACACACAAACACACACATAGATTTCCTATGATGTAGATACTTCAGGGAAACCTATGCTAAAAATCATTTTTTTTATTGTGAACACACTGTGCAGAGGAGTTACAATTACATGGGCAAGATAATGAGTACATTTCTTATCAAGCCTTGCAGCCTCCTCCTTTGTTTACCCTTCACATCCCTTCCCAGTCTCCCTCTGCCCCCCACCCAATCCTCCCTCCCACCAAAATTATAAAGTTCGTTTTCAACATGAAAACTTGTACTTCTCATTGTTGCAACGGGTCCACCTGTATCCTTAAATGACTTGTTTTTATAAGGATGTGAGCAAAGAGAATTGAGAAAGTGTAACCATCTTGGCTGGGCTTATGGGAGAAAATACGAGATTCATGAAATGGAAAATCCTGGGAAATTTAGAGCTAGGAAGAGTGAAGCTGGCCAAACAAGGTGGCTTCCTACTGAATTTTGTAGTATTTATTTTTCCCAGTGGTTGGCAAGGGAGGGCCTCATCGTCAGGGGCACTAGAGACTTTGATTCCACTCATTTATGAATGGGACATTATACAGGAATGAGACGTTTTAGTCTTAAAAAAATGAAGTCATGGCCCTCTGTGGCTGCATTATATTTGAAAAGCGGATTATTTGAAAACACAATCTGTGCAATTACAGACTAATAAATTATTAACAGAGAGGACTTTTTTACGGCTCTTGGTGATGTATCCTGCTATTTTTGCAATTAATTTTTTTCTTTTTTTTATTTTTTTATTGTAAAGATAC